>NC_067398.1:429777843-430077843 GCF_016432865.1 Antechinus flavipes
GGGGCAACAATGTCAATAGTACCTTCCTTGAAGAGAAAAGGATCTTAGCAACATGATGAATCAAAGTATCATAAAAAACAAGGAACGATTACATTGCTAGTAACCTAGGTCAGGGGTTAGGGGATAGAAGTTGGGGAATGAGAAGGGATGGGAACTGAACTTTCCTACAATGTTCCAAATGGATGTTTTAGGAAAATCTGCTTTCATTTTGTAGTCTATGATTTACTTCAGTTCACCTGGAAAGACTCAACATGAGTAAAAACAGATGCATTTCAAGTAACACTGCCTGGTTTTCTGACAACCCTCTTCCTTCCCCATCAAGAAGAAGAAGAAGATGATGACGATAACGAAGAAGAAAATCTCCTTTTAACATATAAAGACTACAGAATTCTCTGTGAACAGGAAAGTACAAAATATTCATCAATGACAGCAGCTGCTGGGGACAGGACAAAAAAACCCAGGGCAAGGTCACTTCAATGGTTCATGGATTTAGATTTTATTAACACATGGATGGAGAGCCCTTATTTGGCCTCTCATTTGAATAGATATTTGCTGTCAATGACCTATGACAGCTAGTGTTCTTAAACTGCCAGCATAATAAATCCAGACTATGAAAAAGAAAAAGAAAAAAACAAAAAGAAAAAAAAAAAAAACAAGATCGCCCAAAGAGACTGTAGATGAATCTCAAGGAATAAAAAGTCATGACATTCTCTAGCAGACAAATCTCCAATGGGGCACTGACAGAAGACATGGAAAAAAGGTTTCTTCTTGCAATAATACAAGTCTCCCACCAGCGTAAACACATTCAGAAAATTCATATGAGTTTATGACCTGAGGAATACCAGGTTATGATTTAGATAAAAACCTTGAAAATGACCAAGGTGGGAGTGGTGATTGTGCTTCTGGTAACTGAACTCCTATTATTCCTTATTTCCAATCTAATGCCAGATGCTAAATTTATGATTGAAATTGAATTTCAACCACTTGTCTATTAGCCACAGACTACAAATGTGCAATGTTTGTCAGGGAAGAAGCAAGTAACATAAAGGGTCTGGACCTGACCTGGGATTCACAAAGCTCATACCTTCCTAGCTTTGACATCTTAGACCAAAGTTATTTCAAGCTATCTGAGCCTCAGTTTCTATATCTGCCAAAATAGGCATGATAATCCCTGCCATACCTACCTAACGATAAGTCAGTCAGGCTGACTCATTTGAAAATACGTTTATTTTTAATGGCAACCTCACAGGGTGGTTGTCAGGATCCAATAAAGAAACTCTGTATGGGGTTCTTGTAAATCTCCAAGTGCTAGACAAATGTGAGCAACTGTGTTTGAAAGCACGACTTAGGAATTTTCATGTCATTTGGGCAACAGGCAGAAATATGAAGCAATCCTTGTCTAGCTCCGTCCAGTCCCCCCATTCTTGAAGGGCATCACCTCCTCTCTACTCTCTAGTGTCATGGGGATTGTCCTAAATTTAGGTGGACACATTTGACAGTCTGCAACCTTAGCTTTAGTATCACTGAGTGTGAGGCACAAATTCCATGTGAACCTCCAAAGGCTTGCTCCCTTTTGCTGTGATAGAGGGCTTCCCTACTCCCTTGCCACCCACCACTCAGTATAATTCAGTAATGAAACTTCATGCCCACTGGGCTGCTGCACTGCAAGATTACCTTTACAAGAGGATCTAGGAATAGAAAGAAAAGCAAATTTTGAGTTTAGCCAAAGAAATCTAAACTGCTGCCCAATTAGAACACTCACAAAGAAATAGCATCTTGCCATTGATTGGATTCTCCACAAGGGCTTGAACCTTATTGTTCCACTTAGGATCAACAGTGGCAATTGTCCATGCTGAGATAAACAGGAGCAGTTCCCATAGATATTATAAGGAAAAAAAGAAACACTGAGTAGGGAGATGATGCATAATTCAGAAATATAGCAATACAGCTTTAAATCTCAGTAAATGAAGGTTCAACAATCATTTTTCATATGTTCCTTTGAATGCTTTCCTTATGCCTCCAGTTTGTAACTAGGTTATTCTATTGTCTTTAAATTTACAAAGATGACACTTAAAAAATGCTTGTGAACCCACTCTGGGCAGATTTATCTGCTTTTAATTCAGATTAGTTTTACTACTGAAGGAAGTGAAGTTTGTGAAGTTCCTTTTACATTTTCCCCATTGAATTTTTCAATAGACAATAAGGCAGGGATGCTTCATTAAAGCTCTTTACTGCTTCCATTTAAGAGCTGAAGAAACAGAACCAGGACTGCATACACGAACATATGTTGGGAGTAGAAAAAGGTCTGGAGAGCAGCCCCTAATGGACTAACTCACAAAAATGTCAGCATTTAATCAGCTGATGCAGTGGAAGCCCTATCTTGTGTCTTGTCTTTAAGCACTGAGGATCTTTAAAAAATGAAAGGATGAGACATGGTTTATGTTCTCAAAAAGCTTGCAATTTAGTCTGCTTTTCCTTAACACAACTCTGTATATGATATTATAGTATCTAGAACTGGAAAGGAATCTTAAACATCTCTAACCCAACATCCTCATTTTGCAGATAAGAAATGACTTTAGGATCCTCAAAATCTGACAGTCAATGGACATAAAGGTACCTAATGGACATTTTGGGGAAGGACTCTCAACAAAGACTAAAGATTCATGCAGGTTCTAAGCCATCAGATTCAGTGAACTCTTGCATGACAGGCCCAACTCATCATAGAGTGTATGGAGCAGTATACAAAGAGCTCTGGATTTGAAGTTAGGGTAGCTGGGGATGATCCATGTGACTTTATGGAAGACATGTCCAAGATATAGTTTCCTCAACTGTAAAGGGAAGGATTTGAACCACAATCTCTAAAATCTCTTCTTGCTCCAAATACTATGATCTTTCTTCCCTCTCCCTGTTTGCATCCTTTTCCTTCATTCTGTTCTTAATGACCTGTTCTCTTTCTTTCTTTCTCTCAATTTTACTGTCACCTTCAGTGATCACTAAGTAATACTAGGTGACAGAGAAGATGACACAGATAAATGTAATTAAGAGACTGACCAATGAGGGACTTTTAAAGTATCTTTCTTTCAGATCTGCCTTTCCCTATGAGTAATGCAGAGCATGCACACATTTTCTGCCTGCCTGGTTCCACTCCAACATCTGGAAGCTTGGTGAGCCTGCTTCTGGCCAAGGATGACCAAAGACTGGTACTGTAAAGATGAAGAATCTGCTAATGGGCCAGAGGCAGAAGAGGGGGTTGGGTGGAAGGGAACAAAACTGAGTGTACACACAAAAGATTCCATCTAACTAGGATCTCTCATTTTCTTTCCTGGCAGCTTTTAAAATGATGAGGTTGGCTGGGAGCTGCTGCTGGGAAGAAAAGCTAGCCACTCCTTCACACACACACACACACACACACACACACACACACACACACACATAGACACACACACACCTGGAACCCACATGTTCCTGAGTACATGATGCTTTTCCTTCTTTTGTATTTATTCTTTTCTGATCTTAAATGAATGAGAAGCGCCAATGGGACCAGTGAATTCAGAAGACATCATATTTATCTGCCAGGGTTAGTTCCTGATGATAGAGGGAACAGTTTGTCCATCATAGGAATCAGTAGCTCCATGAATTCTTATTCCCTTGTCATGGAGAGAAATGCTGGCAATGGTCTTTTAAAAAACACTGACCTTCAGGGCTCATAGGGGAGCTACCTTTATGGCGGACCATATGAAGACTCTATAAAAGGGGAAAAACACACTTGCCAGAAGTAGTGAGACACATCTTGATCATTTGTATTTTCCAAATATAAATCTTACTCTTATTGTACTTTGAATTTGAGTACACTCTCCCTTGGAATGGCTAGGTGGTCCAATGGAAAGAATACTGGGCCTGGAGTCAGGAAGATCTAACTTTAAATCTGAACCCAGACATTCCCCTGATGCCTAAGTCACTTTAATAGCTGTTTGCTTCAGTTTCCTCAACTATAACATGAGAATAATAATAGTCCCTACTTCATAAAGTAGTTGTAAGGATCAAATGAAATCGTATTTGAGTATTTGTAAAGCATCACACCTGGCCCATAGTAGGTGCCTTCCTCCCTTCCTTCTCAGGGGCTTTGTGTTTACAAAAGAAGACTGTGTCCCTAACTGGGAAAATGTTTTAAAACTACTGTTCTAGCTAAAAATTAAATACCCTCATAAAGTTCTACTGCTTATTGATAATGGGGTGCACACCACCAATCGATAGTACTAGATATCCCCAACACTTTAGAGTTACCCTTTGGATCTTGAGGAAAGTATTAGTCATTGATGTTTGGGCAATGATTCAAGATGCCAGTGAGAGTCTGAGTAGGGAAAGTGACCTCGGAAGAAGTGCTACATTTTTCTAAAAAAGAAGGAAGGTTGATTTTTCATACTTTGGGCTGATGAACTTGTAGGTATGGGACCAAGTCTCTAAAGATATTTGTAGGAAGTCTGGGGGGAAAATAACCATTTTCATAACCATTAAGGCAAATTCAGATCCAAAGAATAGGGTTTTAATGATTACTGGTAAGTTTCAGAAATACTTCTGATGGAGTGCCATGGGTCTCTTATGGGATTGTTTTGATACAATTTTTTATGAATGAATTAGATGAAGGCACATGTAATATGCTTATGAAATGATCAGAAAATACAAAGTTGACAAGAATAACCTACATATTGGATAACAGAATCAGGTTCTCCTATCCACAACACAGATCTTTATAAGTTATAAAGATGGTTAAATCTAATAAAATGATATTTAACAGGATAGATGCAAAATTCTTCCAAACTTGCACCTTGGAGTTCGAAAGTAAAGAATGGAAGAAATATGTTGATTACAAAAATATTTATGAAAAAGATTTGGGGGTTTTATTGACCTTCTAATCCTATGTGAAGCAATAGCATAAAAGTGACATCTAAAAAGAGGGAATATTCTCCATGAGTACTCATCTGAATGGTAAAAACTCATCTAAAAGATGATTACCACCTGTTAGGAAGCATTGAAAAGCTGAAGAGCCTGCATGGCTAAGGGATAAGAAGACTATATTATGAGAGGATTAGTTGGCAAAACTGAGATGTCTGTCTCTGTCTTATTATTTTGTATTTATTTACTGGTATTCATGAAACATTTTATTAGCACATTGAGAATAAGAACTGTTTCATTTCACTCTTTACATTCCTGCTAAATCCCTGGGACACAATAGATAATTAATAAATCATTAATAAATGCTTGCTGAATTGAATGTCATAAATGGGACTCTTATTCAGGTGTGACTTTCCTGATCCTTTCCAACTCTTAAATTCTGCTGTGATTTAAAGGATTAATCTTGATTAATTTCTTAAACATGAAATTACACCAATAATCCAGTATTTGTTTTTGGAGGAGTTTACATGAATTGTTTTTGAATATTTTCATAGTATAGTAGAAACCTACTATGAACATCAATGAAAATGATATAAATAAATGTCAGCTAAGTCTTTAGAGAAAAGTCCTTAGAGAATGCATTTTGTAATATATGATTTTTATTGTCTTTAATTAACCAACAAATGCATCAAAAATCCAGATTGAATTCCTGACCAATCTCAACCAGATACACATTCTGTGAACCTCCTTAGAAAGTCAACTCCTCAAGGCCAAGAATTATCTTGTATGTGTGTATATATACCTTAGTGCTTGATATATGTTTGCCGATTTGACTATAAGAAGTGTGGTTTTTTTTTTTTTTTTTTTTTTTTTTTTTAAATCAAGAAACAACTAGCAGGAAATTTTTCAGGCAGGGGGAGTTGTGGGAAAAATCCACAGTTGGGTTTTTGTTTTTCATTTTTCTTTCTCTGGTATAAATCTCAAAATTGTTGTGTATTATAACTTCTATGGACTTCTCATTTCCTTTTTAAGCTAATGCATTGTTTAAACACCACTTGGAGATAATCCAATAAATTATCTTAAAGCTCTAAGAGAAAATATTGGGGCTCCTTACATCACTACATAAGCCACTAGTCTCCTGAAATTGCTCTCTTCACTGAGAACTTTTTAATTGCTTTACTTGCTTTTTAATTTAATTTAATTTTTAAAAATAACCTATTTAATTTAAACTTTGTAACACTCTTCACAAGAACTTTTAATTGTCAAATCCCACAGAACCAAGTCCTCATCAGCCTTGCCCTTTCCTTAACATTTTATACTGATGACCGTTCCTTCCTCTTAAATAGTCTTATAGATTCTGAAATATTGCTTTCTCTTGGTTCTCCTCCCTAACTGCCCTTTATCAATTTTTTTTGTAGGTCTGGTCTGTCCCTCCTGCTTCTTGATAATATGTCCTCAGTTTTCTTTTCTGTTCTTCTCTTTCTGCATTCCCTTTGGTGATCTCATCCACTCAAAGAATCATTGTATTTAGAGATGCAGCAGATCCTAGAAATATTTTTGTAATCAACATATTTCTTCCATTCTTTACTTTCGGACTCCAAGATACAAGGTTGGAAGAACTTTACATCTATCCTGTTAAATTTCATTTTATTAGATTTAATCATCTTTATAACTTACAAAGATCTGTGTTGTGGATAGGAGAGCCTGATTCTATTATCCAATATGTAGGTTATTCTTGCCAACTTTGTATTTTCTGATCATTTTATAAGCATATTACATGTGCCTTCATCTAATTCATTCTAACTCTCTCATTTTCCGGATGCGGGGATAAGCTCATTTCATTGAAGTGACTTGCTCAAAGTTACAAAGATAATGAAAAGCAGAGGAGAATACAGACTCAGGTCCTAACTCTAAACCCAAATAGCTCTTTTCTATACCATACTCACCATCATGTTGCCTTCCTCATCATCTTTCCTTCAAAATCCACACCTCCTTAAAATTTTCCTATCCCTCTTCCCTATAGACTAACTACATGCTAATATCACATTGATGACACTATTATCCTCCCATATACTCATCTCACAATATGGTATCACCTTTGTTTCTTCCCTCTCCCTCATTCATATATCCAATCAGTCAGAAAAACAATATCTTCCCTCCAGTCCTTTCCTCTCCATCTAAATTGTTTAGGGCCTTGTTATCTCTTGTCTAAACTTTGTGGGGCTTCCTTGCTAGTTATTCTAATTTTGGTTTCTCACCTCTCCAATCCATTTGTCATAGAATTGTCAAAATCTTTTTTCCTATAGAAAGTAGAGGCAAAATTAAGATGTCTGTCTCTGTCTCATTCTTTTAACCCCAAACCATCAATGACTTCCCTTTGCTTACAGGATAAAATACAAATTCCTTATTTTTATAAATATCTGTGGCCTTTTAAAAGCTGGCTTCCCGCTCATCTCTCCAGGCTTATTTCACAACAATGCCTTTCTTATACTCTGTTTTAAACAAATTGAACTCCTAATTCTTCTTTCATCTCAGAAAACCCTCTCCCTGCTCTGCATTTGTGCTAGCTGTCCCCAAATCTCTCCCTATTGAAATCTTTCTATTCCATTATGACCCAGAATAAGGCTATCTCTTCTGTGAAGAAGACTTCCCCTCTAGTTGAAAATGTTTTGTCTCCTTACATTTTCTTGAATCCTTTGCCCCTTTTGTTCCTGGACAGGCATGACATCTCTGTTAGTAAGCAGGGCTTCATTCTATCCACCAGACTCCCTCTTCAAGATGTCTCTGCTGTTACATTGAACTGTTCCTCATCTGGACTTGCTCCCTTATGGCAGCCATACTGGTCTCTGACAATTCCTATCTCAAGGTCAGCTAATGTCCTCAGCACTTTCAGAAAGGGAAACACTTCCAGTTCTCTTTCCTCATCTGTTCTCTGAGGTGCTTCTCTAAATCCAATCTATACCCAATATATATCCTATCCTATCTTTTGCCAACAAACTCCTTCAGGTAATAGGTGATAGTGAAGAGAAGTATAATTTCTCTTTTACCAGTCTCTGTGGGTTGTTGTTTTGTTTTGTTTTAACCAAAATTTCAGCTTCCAAGTTGAGTCCTTCCAGTGAGAAACATTATTCTCGCTGCCTAGCTTATGTTGATCAACTAGTATATTGTATACTTAATATACTCTGATACTCTGATGGATCCATGAACTTTCTGGTGTAGGCAGAATGCAAACCACCCCCTTTGCCTTCTCCTTTTGTGTGTTTCTTGGTCATGTTTGTCTAAATATTATCAATACAGGATGTATTCAGCATCCAAGAGATCTTCCTTGAGTTTTTAGACTATTTCATAAGTATCATTGCAATGCTGATGACAACTCAATAGCTTACCTTTCTAAGTCCATCTTCTAATATATGAATTTACTTAGTTTTTCCAAAGTGGATTTTTATGCTTAGCTCCTGGAAATGACTTATGGACATCCATTTCATAGAATATAAATTCCTAGGGGACAGTATATTCATTTTTGTCTTTGTATTCCCAATATATAACAAAATTTTTAGAGCACGGTAGTGATTACTAAATCCCTTGTGAAATAGATTTATTTGAACTTCCAGGAAAAGTCTTTGTAGTGTGTCTGGGCTTAATACAATTAGTACAATATACTCCTCCAACATGAAATTCACCAATAGAAGCAATCTTTCTATATGGAACACATGGACCCCTCCATGATAATGAAAAGATCTTAGGTAAGCACATTGTTCTGTTTCATGCCTTATTTGTTACTGATAAGAAAAATTCTTAAACAAATTATCTCTTTGCTCACATGTGTCAAAATGTGATGATTACCGATGAAACTTATGATTGTATCCATGCCAACATGTTCCCTTTCATAGTTATTTGTTGCCCTCCTTCCAGTATTATCTAAAATGTTCTTAGGGTAATCTGACTTGGTTGCTTCTCTCACCAATTTCTTAGCTAACACTGTAAAAGTGAAATAACTAAGTGTCCCATGAAATGATGTTTCTTGTTCTAAGTCTATCAATTCCTTTATCTTCTCTGAGAAGAATCTTTCCATTTGTCTGCCATCTCTTTGTCTTCTGGTTGCATCAAAATAAAAAATGTCATTACAAATATGGTTCAGCTCCTCTGACTATACATAATTCCTTGTCAGTTGTTAGACAAGAATCTCACATTTAATTATCAATTTTTAAATTACTATTTCAATATGACCTAAAACTTATATGATTCTTAAAATTCTCTATGCTCTTTCCTGCTTCTCAACAAACATTATGCTGAAGTAGAAAGGGCTATCCTCTAGGCTGTTTTGTATTTTTATGTTTCATGGATCACAATGGCCAAAAAAAAATCTACCACCTTATAGTAAGACCTCAGGTGATAAGCCAGCCTTTCAATACTAAGCTAGGTAGGTCTTCAGACAATAGATAGCATCTTTTGATGAACTTTTTACTCAGGACACTTTAATAGAATCTGATATAGTCTCTCTCTCTCTCTTTTTTTCTTTCTGTTTCTTTCTCTCTTTCTCTGTGTCTCTCTATCATTCTCTTTATCATTCTCTGTGTCATCTCTCTGTCTGTCATTTTCTCTGTGTTTCTATCTCTGAGTATGTCATTCTCTCAGTATGACATTCTGTCATGTCCTCTCTCTTTCAAGCTTATGATCAAAGGGTTATAGTCATGTGTACCAATAATAAAAGTAAGGAGGGGAAGGAAAAGGGAATTGTCATTTATTAAATGCCTACTAGGTAACATTTGTTGTTGTTTAGTCATTTCAATCATGTCCCAACTCTCTGTGACCCCATTTGGGGCTTCTAGGCAAGAATACTGGGATAGTTGGCCATTTCCTTCTCCGGTACATTTTGCAGATGAAGAAATGGAGGCAAACAGGATTAAGTGACTTGCCCAGGGTCACACATCTGGTAAATGTCTAAGGTTAGATTTGAACTCAGGAAGATGAGTGTTCTTGACTCCAGTCCTGGCAATCTATCTACTATGTTCACTGTATAGCAGGGACTGTGCTAAGAGCTTTACAAATATTATCTCATTTAATATTTTCAACAACCCTGTGAAGAAGGCATTATTAGTATTCTCATTTCACAGCTGAGAAAACTGAGACAGAGGTCAAGGGACTTAAGCAGAATTAAATAAATGGGAAGTATTAGAGTCGAATTTGAATTCAGGTCTCCTTGATTCCAGGCACACTATGGTGCCATCTAGCTGCCAGAATTTAATTAATTCACAAGAGGCTGTTTTATTTTGGGAAGCCAAAAAGTAATTATAGTAAAACATAAAGAATCAATATATTTGAAATAAATTGAAGTTAATGTAACTAATTCACAAAAAGGCAGTTTTATTTTGGGAAACCAAAAAGTAACTATAGTAAAATATAAAGAATTAATATATTTGAAATAATTTGAAATTAATATATTTTAAATGCACAAATATTCACTTACTAAAATCTTTAAGTGACTAGAGCTGAACAGTAGGCATATGGCCTGCACTGGATTAAACAAGTGATTAAAAACACAGTGAAAAGGCAGCAAAGCCACATCTCATTATGTGGCTAAGATTATTAATGAAAAATTAAAAGCATAGTCATAAACTTGGATATGTAGCTTGAGTCAAGTTGGAAAAGCTTTACATGGAAAATCTGTATTTTATCTTAAGAAGTGATAAGGAGGCACCAAACCTTACCATTCAAGAAGTTGACATTGTCTAACCTATGTTTAGGACTATTGTGTAGATAGCTATGTGGAGGGTGGATGGGAGATCAGAGAGACCAGAATTCATTAGAAAACAAATGTAGTCATCAGGTTGAGAAAGGCACCTGAATCAGAGTGATGGCTCGGTGAGTGCAGAGAGAGAATCAATAAGACTTAGCAAGTAATTGGATATAAGGAATAAGAACGAATGAGGAGTCAAGGACAACTCCAAGGCTGTGAACCTGGGTAATTGGAAAGATGGTGATATTCTCAATATAAATGGGGCATTTTAGAAGAAAGTTGAATTTCAGGGGAAAGATAATGAAATATATTTTTGGATGTCCCAAGGCTGAAATGTCTAATAAGAATATCAAATTTGAAATCAAGACTAATATAAATAATATTAATTAATCAATGAGAAGCAATTTGTAGAATGGATGGAATAAGAAAGCTGGGTTTAAATCCTGCCTCTTGCACACATATTTTTATTATTTGAACATTAGCAAGTCATTTGAACTTTTCAGTGTCCCTGAGTAATTCTCTAAGATTGTAAACTATAGATAGCTGCTGATTTGCTTTGGTAAAAGGAGTTTCCTAGAGGCCAAACTACCTGCTCCCCTCTCCCTCTCCCCCATTAATTAATGGCAACCTCTTCTGATCAGTAATGATAACAATCTAAGGAACAATGTGGTCTTCATCTCTGTTAATTGTGGCAATAGCAGTGTGTTGATTGTTGTGCTATCCATTCAGTGCCTCTCTTTATAGTTACTTATATCTTCGAGATTATTCCCCATTGAACTGAAACTTTCCATGCTAAAGTCTTTTCCCAGAATATTTTCTTTTCTCTTCTTGGAAAGTGCAAAGAAAATCCATTCAGTCATTTTTGAGTTATCAGACTGTGGAAAATGTTGTTTTTCAAGCTTCAGAAAATTGTTGGGCTGCCTTTTTCAGCTCAGATAACTCAAAACGGGTTTGGGTTCATTACATCAACTTTGGCATGTATTAGGAATGAGGAATAAGTACTTTGCCTTGTTTGGAACCAAAAAAAAAAAAAAAAAAAAAAAAAAAAGGAAAGAAATATCCATTTTCTGGTGTTTTAAAAAGGACTATTTTTTCCCGTTGAGCTGAATGATATATACTTTTAACATTCCCAGAAAAAAGTGTCAGTGATATGCAAGTCATAATAAACTAGAATCAAACGAAATGCAAGTAAGGAAGACAGAGAGAACCTGATCATTTTAGGTATAAGGGGCCAAAAAGAAAACTAAATGTTAAAAAATTACTCACACAAGTCGTAAATGAGAAGAGAAAATAGAAAAAAAAAGGATTTATTGGTTTTCAAATTAGCTTAATACTTAATCTGTCTTTGGCTGCTAAACTTTAGCTCAATCTTTGATGGATTGATTAGGCTATTTGGGAAAATATAAGCAAAATAATGGAAGAGGAAATCTATTGGATAAACAAAAAGACTAGTCTGATAGTAATGCAGTCTTATATAATGAGACTATGAGGATATGAGGCATACTTATGCTGGTAATTCCATAAATTCATAGGACTATACAAGGAAGAGAAGAGAGCACAAGCAAGGGAATAGAGGGCTGATTCTTCTGACACCAGCTTTGTGGTACTGGGCAAGTTGTTTAATCTTGCAATGCCCTCACACAACTCTGAGACAATACATTTGAATTTTCTCATTGGGAATTTTTTTTATGCTGATGACATTACAGGTTTAGATAAACCATAACTCACTAATAAAAAAATCAAAACTCTCTTTTCCCATTATTCTGAATATTCATAAATTTAAGTAAAGTTAGCTAAATACAAATAAATGGAATTAACAACAAAACTGGCACTACCACACTATATATGGAAGCTATTTGGTTTATATCCTTCATATCAGAAAAAAAATCAAGATTATTTAAAATAACCTATAGAAGGTGAGCTGGTTGAAAGATGTTTTAGTAAATATGAGTTGGATAGTTGTGAAAAAATAAATATGAAGGGGAATCTGATTTAAATTTCTGTTCTATTCAATATGGTTATTCTATCTGGTGGCTCATTTACTATCATTCTTTAAATCATTTATAAGAAAATAATTTATTTTGTCCTGAGGGAATTATATTATCATTATTTTATTAATGTTATTATCATGACAACTATTAAAAATAGTAAAGCATTCTGTTAAAATAGTCAAAGCCTCAAATCATGAGATAGCGTCCTTGTAATGTCTATCTGGCAGCAAAGAAATCTAAGTGAGAGAACAGTCAAGTGACTTGCACATTTTTAAAGTCAGGAATAGAGAAGAAATGAAACTACAACTAATAAAATGGATTCCTAAATCAACTCTTATTCTCCCTTCCTCCTTTCTTCCCTCCTTCTTTGCCTCCCTCCTTCCATCTCTTTCTTTTTCTCTGCCTGTCTCTCTCATTCTTTCCTTCCCTCCCTCTCTCTCTCTTTTCCTTCCCTCTATTGGGAAAAATGAACCATATTGCTTAATGACATATATTTCTCCAAGCAAAGCTAGTTTTATATTATCATTTGTGAGGGAAAGGGAGAGAAGATCAGCCACTCCAACCAAACCTCTTCTATCTTCTCTTTTTAGGATCAGGTGCATGGAGAAGAAAAACAGCAGGTAAGCAGAGTCCCTCTTGACTTCTATTTTCCCTGCCTTCAGAGATGTTCCCCAGGGAAAGAGCCTGACTTGTCTCTACATTAATATTTTGTGGTCCTAAGGGGAACTAACGAATGGAAATTGCTTTTATGGCAACATTTGGGACTTTTATTTTTCCAGTAACAGTACAGATTTTCCTTCCTTTTTTTCAATCTCATGAGTGTAGTAGATAGAATAATGGACTTGTAATCAGAGACGAGTTCAAATTCTTCCTTATAAACCTATAGTTGTGTTACAAACCATTTTACCTTTCTTAGCTTCAATTTTCTCATCTGAGAAATGGTAATAATTATAGAATCTACATCAGAGAATGTTGTAAGGATCAAATGAAATATTTGTAAAGTGCTTTATGAAGTTTAATCTGCTATTAAATATTGGCTATTATTTTTATGAATTATTATTATCACACGTGTATCTTCCTTTTGTTCCTAGCTGCCTCTACTTAAAAATCTCCCTTTTCCTATCACAATTACTCTCTCTCCATTCCTCAATTTTTTCTCTTTGCTTTCCTTTCATTTTTCTTAAAACTTCTCTTAATGTCAAATCTCAACTCTTGAAACTGCCACCACTCTTTTTTTGCTTATTCCCTCAAGCCATTCACCAGTTCTAAAACTGGTCTCTCTTTTCACTGTTGCATGGAATAATCTTGGCTTGTTTTACCAGTCTCAGAACAGAAGCTGGGGAAGAGACCGTAATATGAATTCAAGCTAGAATGCACTAAAGCTTATAAGAGTATTGGAGAGGTGAGATGTTGGTGGGGATAGAGAGTGGACAAAGGGTCTTGCCAAACTTCCTCGATAACACATGGCAGTGAAAATACTCAATGAATCAGCCAGAAGGCTGGAATTTAATGCTGTGTGATATGCAAGAATGAGTTAACTGGGGCACCAGCTTCACCAAGTTTAATTTGGCAATTTCCAACATGCTTTTCTGGTATGGCAGGCAACACCCCTCAATCAGAGATTACCAAGCAGCTGTCTCATTCAAGGAGGCAGAAGGGCCTTTTTTCATCTCTTTTCTAAGACACACACACACACACACACACACACACACACACACACACACAAATAAAGTACTTCATATGTCACTAAAACTTCTATTGAACAAGAGACTTCCCTGTATATATACCAAGGCTGTATATTTGTCAAAATGAGAACCTTTCTATATTTTTCATAGGAGTATTATGAAGGATAATTATTAACTTTATAAATTGGTTAAATTTCTCTACTAATCTTTTCCAAATTTCCCCTATTATTTCCCTCATCTAGACTTACTATGCTATTTGTCTGCTATCCATATCATGTCATTATAGGCAAATACAGTGTTGAATACTGAGCAACCATTATTTTAGGTACTGCTTCAATGAATGTCTGACCCCACTGATGTGGGGACTCCTTTTAGAAGAAAAGTTTATGATTCATCACTACTTTTTCTACGGCTTTTATCCATGAATTCTCATATTTTTGAGTTTGAACTGGGTGCTTTCTCTAGGTATTTAATCATATGTGAGGGATAGTTTGTGAAAGTCATTGTACCAATTTCATCAAACCCCAAAGCAATGCAAAGCTTCCTACATGAGATCTATTATCACTCAAGAGAATTCAGTTTCTCTCTCCAGAAATGAAAAGCCATGTGAATGAAGACTTTCTGCTGTCCAGAGTATGACATGCTCTTAAGGAACTTACAGACTAATTCAAGAAAAAGAACTATGATTCATGAAAGAAAACAAGACAGTAGATAATTAAGTGTCAAGTTCCATAGATACATATTAAGTGCTATGAATTCAGAGCAGAAAGAGATTACTGGCTGGGAGCCATGAGAGAAAGCTTGGTGGAAAGCCATAATTGCACTGGACCTTAAAGGATGGATAGGATGTCAGTATGTTAAGGATTATGGAAAGGACTTCTAGTTAGGAGGAATATTAGTAAAAAAAACCATGTGGGCAGGAATGGACAAGTACATGTGGACACAGCAGACTGGCCTAATCACCAAGTGCCTATAAAGAAAATATGAAAATTTAGGGGAAAAAAGTAAAATTTCTTTGGACCTACACCACTTTCTAATACATCTCCATAATGTAGATTTATATTCATTCTTTTGGCAGAATTGGATAAAGTTTTTAAAGTAATTTATAAATGTTTAAAAATCACTGAGTGGAAACAAATGCCCCTCAAACTTGGGTTCTGTAGTTCAAAGATCTTTATTGATACAGCGCACCAAATGAACAGTGCTACTAGGTCAATATGTGGCCTGTGTGCAACAATTTCCATTTGAGTTAGATAACATGATTTAGAGAACATCTTTTAAGAATATCCTTAAAAGGACAATTTTCCATTAATTCAAAAAATTTGTGGTATAGAAATTCAATGGATGCATGAGTCACTTAGGGCTCCATCATTCTAAGATGCCTTTAATCATTTGAGATGCAGATGAGGTCAACCACATAGCAAAATGAATAGAGCACTAGGCTTGGAGTCATGAAGCTCTGAGTTCAAATACAATCTCAGATAATTAATAGCTATGTGGCCCCAGGAAAGTCATCTAACCCTGTCTGCTTCAGTTTTCTTATATATTAAATGAGCTGGAGAAGGAATTGGCAAACCATTCTAGTACCTTTGCAGAGAAAACCCCAAATAGGGATCATAAGGAATCAGACATATCTGAAAAACAACTGAACAGCAACAATAAGATACAAATGAAAGATCAAAAAATTGTATCTAGAGTCAGAAGGAGTCCTAGTTTAGACCAATTCCTTTTTCAGATAAGGGAATTAGGACCTAAGGAATTAAATGAATTCCCTAAAGTCATACAGTTACTAAGTGACAGAAATGGGATTTGAATCCAGGTTGTCTAACTAGTGTTTATTCCATTATACTAAGCCTGAGAGAAGACTGTATTAAATCAGCCAACCTACATATAAAACAGCTCTAGTATAACCTTTAACATGAAATGTTTAATGTTAATTATGTCTTCTTGGTAAGCAAGGGAATGTAAAACATGTATAAACAACTGTATTTTCATTTTCAGTAACTGCCACATGTCCCTCTTTGCCAAAAGGAAATGATTTTAATTATATCAAAAGAGAACAAGCTTATTTACAAAAATTATAGCTGAGTTCTAGAGACCTTTTAGCTACTATGTATGGCTGAGTATTTCCCATCATCAAAATGTTCACCCAGGAAAAAAAGAAAACATCACATTAGTGCAATTTCAACAATTGCAATTCTGACCTTAAATTGAGCCTCCACTCATATGTGTTATTGAGATGATAGGGGCCTTGTTTCATTTTGCCTTATCAAAATAGTCACCTTCTTCACCCTACTTGGCCACTCTCATTTTCCTATCCTTCATCCTAACCACCCACTCACACAATTTCATACTTCTATTTTTCTCATTCTTAGATCCACAAAGTTCATCTTGTAACTTTTTGCAGTGCTCATTATTTTTTTATAATATCAGTCATAAAAAAAACCTTATTTGGAGATTGAGAGTCAATCTAGGTAGTATTTGCGGTATGGAAGACCCTATAGATTCTATTCTAGGTGGGGTTCACAAGGGAGGGAAAGAGAATTATTCTGGGTCTGATGAGTTTGGATTCAATCATGTTGATGAACCCCAGTCAGCTGGTTCTACTGAAAGAGAGGTGAGAATAATGTTGACATAGCCCATGTAGGGTACAAAATCATGGATATGTTTATGTAGAACATTGAACATCACAGAGATGGACAAGACTGCTGCACATCCCATTGTTAAATTTCACAAAGGTTTTTATATTTATAATATGGTGGAATTCAAAGAATTAACATTATTGGCATTATTGACTCTGAGAAAGTGAAATTCCCTTTCCCCCCCAAAAAATTGATAAATTCCATTTGCCTTAATTATACTCAACCATCAGTTTATTTTTCAGTCATATTTAACATAACAGTTCGGTGTTCAATAATTATTGAATAATAGAACTGCAGAAATAAAATAGCATCTGCCAACCAGGAGATCATTATATACCTCAACAATGATACTGTTTGAGGATGTATTCTGATGGAAGTGGATCTCTTCGATAAAGAGAGCTAATTCAGTTTCAATTGATCAAAGATGGGCAAAAGCAGCTATACCCAAAGAGGAACACTGGGAGATGAATATAAACTGCTTGCATTTTTGTTTTTCTTCCCAGATTATTTATACCTTCTGAATTCAATTCTCCCTGTGCAACAAGAAAACTGTTCGGTTCTGCACACGTATATTGTATCCAGGATATACTGTAACCTATTCAACATGTAAAGGATTGCTTGCCATCTGGGGGAGGGGGTGGAGGGAGGGAGGGGAAAAATCGGAACAGAAGTGAATGCAAGGGATAATGTTGTAAAAAATTACCCTGCATGAGTTCTATCAATAAAAAGTTATTTAAAAAAAAAATGACATCTGCCATAGTGCAAACTGCCTCAAACCTCCTTCCTCTCTAAATAACTCTGATTTGAACTCTCATAATATTATTGTGCAAAACTAAAACAGTGTACCTTCCATTGTAGTATTAAAATATTTTAAAATTCATGCCATTGATTTCCCACCAAATCTATCATACTATATCCTCATATGTGAGTGAATGAGATGAGCATCATAAAACCAGTATTCCTCCCAACTAACCTTAATGCATTTATCCAAATAGTTTATCATCATAAATCTCTAAGCAGATAATCAAACTCTAAACAAAGAAATGAACAAAAAACGCATTCTTGAAAGGCTAGACTGAGAGTTTGGGGAATGTGAAGTTCTCTTTATATATTGGGTTGTTGGTAGTGGTTATGGTGATAAGCCAAGCAAATGTTATTCCATTAATTTAAACCACCTCTGCCCTGGCACCAGAAATTATGATTCTCCAGGTTGCATTTAGGAGGTAGCATCTGAAAGATATAATTAAGAGTGACTATTTGAATCTAGGACCTTTTCTTTGTTCTCTTTTTCTGTCCCTGAGATTAGGATTGGTGAGTCATTATATGGTATCCAATAAGAAAGATTTCACGAACTCTGTCTCAAGATAATTTTGTAATGTATATTTCAAAACTATATAGAAAAGTTCTACAGATATAAAATAATTAATTTGCATCCATAAGCAATTATGTAAATAGATTAATTAGCTATGTGGTTATTGAGGAGAAAGGCAATTTAACTGAAGAATTTAGTATGTTATAAGGTAAAATATTCCATGTATTTTTGAACTGATTTTATAATTGTGGTGAGAATTTCAGAGCTGAAAGGACCTTAGAAATCATCTAAACGACCTCCTTCCCCCTTATTTTGGAGATGAAGTGAAGAAAGGTTAAAATATTTGCTGTAGATAACACAGGTAGCAGAATCCCAGGAAACTAGTATCAGAACTTTGATAAAATCTTGCAATGGACTTCACCATGCTGCCTCCCTCCAAGCACAGTTAAACTAACTTTATTCTACTATTCAGCCCAGGACCCAACATGTAATCATCTAGAATATAATACTGCAAATATTCAGCTCTCAGCTGTGTATTTATAAAATATCAATAGTTTGATTTTTCAAAGAAAGTTCTGCAGAAAGCAAGGAACAAAGGAAAAACAGAGTGGATTAAATGGAAAGCCATTAGGTCAAGAGACAACTACACCTTCAAAATTGTCAATGAAAATGAACATTTGTGGAGCATTTTGCCTTAATTTAAAACTGCAGCTGTCTTATTATAATGCATAAGGCAGTGCATAAGGGTCACACCTGTGTTTCTGTACCATATGCCTACAAACTACCAGTGAAGAGAACATTGTGGCTTCTATTGGGGGAATCCAAAAATAAACAGTAAGAAATAATCACTACTCTTTATTTAAATTATCTTTCAGATTTTCTATTGAAATGGGCCTACTACAACCCTGCTGTCATAGGCTGGCCTGAGTTTACTCTTAGTTCACATATACACACTGTTTATTGACAGAGTAAAAAATACATCTCAGCACCTGTCCAGTTTCAGAGTGACTAGGGAGTTTCCAATCTGAATAGAGAAAACTTTTACACTGTACCCAAACATTCTTTTTTTAGCCAAAATTAGAAGTAAAACAAACACAATGTAGGAGGAAGAAGAAACCCAAGAATCAAGACATTTCAGAAGAAAAGCTAAGTGTATTTCAACTCACTCGGTAGAAGTTTTATATCAGAGAATGTTTTTTCCTGAGGAGATTGGGAAAGCCCATAGAGATTGAACCCTAGCGCCATACCCTCCCACCTACCCCTCAAAAGGGATGTCCTGAGGAGACATTCTCCTTGTCTTTTCTTTGCTGGTAGAATTTTTTTTCAGGGAGGCTGAGGAAGAGAAGGGTAGGAGGAATGAAAAGCATTATAGAGAAAGTCACTGAATGAACTTTTCTCTTTTTAACATGAAGGTGACTGGGGTATGCACAAATAATAACCAACTGCCAAGTTCAAGTCTGCTACTGAAGGCATGTAACCACTCTCTTCCCTTTGCCAATGTAGAACAACTTGATATTGTTTACTTAGCCAACTGGTGAACTGATCCCAGAGGGGCCTTAAATTAATTAGCATAACCCCCTCATCCTTCTCTAGACTGGGTGTCACACTATTACGTGCATTCCAGCTGTCAATTTGTGCTAGGACCTGCATATTCTCTAGGCAGCAGTCCAACCAATGAACAACAGGATTTTTTCTTCCTTGAACTGTCTCTGCCAAAAGTATGCTAAACCTGTCTACCTGGAAGCAGCTCTTTACAGACTAAACAAAAGCCTTGCCTGTGACTAGGACCTAAGGAAATAATCCATTTTCAACTAAATTTCTCTCCAACAGTTTTTATATTATGAATTGAATATTATTTTGGATACCCTTGCATTGCAATGACTTTAAAAGATGTTCTGTCTGAATAAGAATATAACTTATCAGTAGGGCATATTATCATGTCAAAAATTAACAGAAATACATACATGCATCTATATACATATGCTCACATATTATCTATTGTTTGCAATCAAATATGGGTGTCTTCTATATGGGGAGTCATTTAAAAAGATCATATGTGTATGTGTGTGTGGCAACTTTCTACCAAGCAATTCAATTCTCTTCAATGCTTCTCTCCTTCCCATTCCCTTACTCTCTCTTAGCAAGTACTCAAAGAGAGAATTCCAAATTAAATTCAGCTTTCCTGCAGCAGGCATTAGAAACAGTCAGTTATTTTTGCCATGAAATCTCAAAAATACAGCTAAAAGTTTTTGTTTTTAAAAAAAAGACTCATGCATCATAAAAAGGGGAATTTCCAAAAGTCACTGATATTAGCAATTTAACCCTCCATTCCCTTCCTCTCTAGTTTCAAAATGATACAACTACAAAAAGGCTGATTTGTCAGAAAAAGAGAAAAAAAAATGAAACTAAAACTCCCTGTATAAATCTACAAGCCAACACAAAGTAATCTGTGGGGGAATTCCCATTCCAGATTTGTTTATAAAAGGGGAAAATGTCAAAAAAAAAAAAAAAAAACCCAAACACCTATGATTTCCTCTGATTCCCCCTTTAATACATATGACCTTTAATTTACTTCCTCTTCTAGAAGGACTAATCTATATACATAATCACATTTACTTTCATATTTTACCTTTGCAAGTTAAAAAAATTCATTTTGCTTCCAAGCAAATGGAACTTATTTCTTAAATGTATGAATCTTCAAGAACTTTTTATAAAGGACAGATAAGGTAAAGCTGTTTCCCCTTTAATGTTCCAGTTTTACTCTTGCATTAAGGATATGTCTCCATTTGCCAAATTAAATAAAATGTTCTGGAGAAAGTGGAATAGATCCATTTCTTTTGGTACCCTGACATTTATTGAGTCCCTACATCATAGCTTCATTAGGTGCTATGGGGGAGTTACCCACAGAAAATATTAGCCAAAGTCCAATTCAGTGGGAGAAGTAAGCCAAACACAAGTAAACAGATACAGAAAACATAAACACAAACACACACATAACCAACAACAGATGTAGTTTTCTGAATGTTAGGCTGGTGTTTCCCAACTTGCACTCATAATGATCCTAGGATCAGATATGAACAGCTGGAAAGGACTTTAAAGGTCATCTCTTCCAATACCCTAGGTCCAAATCACACAAGAATGAGCAGAATCAGGTTTTGAACAGGGGTCCTCTGACTAAAAATCCAGGGCTCACCTAGTTTCTCTATGCAACTAGGGCAACCAGTTTTGGATTCTTCTTCTGCTGGCCAGCTCGTTTCTGTCACACAGTATCTTCCAAACATAGTTCATTTGTCCACTTTTCCTCCCAAATGAAAAACCAATAATCCACTCACTTTATTATTTTTTAAAAGACAATTTATCTGAATGCCTAAAACTATCAAGGCAGGTTGTTCAAGGAGATGCTTTGTCAACTATGTACTTGTTACGCTGGCAATACACATTTTGACTAGTATTGGAAAAGAAAAGGTCTGTACAGAAGGACTCCTATTCTTCAGGGGTATTTCTGGAGACCTTCTCCATTTCCTCAGCTACACAAGGAGGCCTCCACAAACTATTTTAGGATGAAATCATAATGTGGTTGTAATATTATCAGAAAGGTTGCAGTTCATTTAATTTTGGGGGGCCTTATCCTTCAGGCACCAGAGTTTATATATTTAGAGAGAAGGAACATAGTTCTAGAAAAAGGGACCTTGGAGGCCACTGAATACAACACTGTCCCCTTCAATTTTACAAATGAGGGGACTAAATAAAGAGGTTAGGTTACAAGCCAGGATTATACAGCTTCCAAGTATCAGAGGTGAGATTTAAATTTGGGACTCTTTGACCACAATTTTAGCATTCATCCCTCTGTATTACTCAATAAGAACTGGCTGGAAAGCATTTTCATCACAGGGCCCTATCTTCCCCTTGGTAGGGACTACTTTGACCTCTTCAGACTTCCTTTCACTCTGCTTGGCAGTGTTTGTGGTGGTTGTAGTTTGCCTTTCATTCTTGAAGAGGGCCATAGCCTCAGGGAGGGGATGCTATGACATGCAAGTGGATTGGATTTAAGTGAGGGAGGGCTGGGCAAGGCAAGGTCACCTGCCTCACTTTCCCCTCCAGAGTCATTTGGGTCCAATGGTCAGATACAGATGAAGGAGTTCTAGTTAAGATCTTTAACAGCTCTCGGTTGGAAAAGGCAATCACTCATTCAGTGATTAAGGCTAGGTAAGAAAGAAAGGAGGCAAAGAACTGCTTTTTTATCTAGTCAAAAAAATCAGTATGGGAGAAAAAGACCATCAGGGATTCTGGTCAAAACAGAAACTATTATTATAATGGAAATAATATCCCAAGCAAGGATCAAGTGGGATTTGACCAGGACCTTACGTTTGACAATATATGACAGCAAGAGACAGAAAGAGAAGGAGGAGAAGGAGGAGGAGGAGGAGGAGGGGGAGAAGGAGGAAGAGGGGAGAAGGAGGAGAAAAGAAGGAGAAGAAAAAGGAGGAGGAGGAGGAGGAGAAGGAGTAGGAGAAGAAGGAGAAGGAGGAAGAAGAGGAGGAGGAGGAGGAGAAAGGAAGAAGGAGGAGGGGGAGAAAGGAAGAAGGAGGAGGAAGAGGAGGGAAGGAGAGAGAGAAAAAACGAGAGAGAAAGAGAGAGAGAGAGAGAGAGAGAGAGAGAGAGAGAGAGAGAGAGAGAGAGAGAGAGAGAGAGAGAGAAAGAGAGAGAGAGACAGACACCTGAGAAGAGACCAGTCATGATTAGTCTTGGCTTTTTTGTTGGCCAGATTGCAAAAAGGAAAAAAAAATCACCAAAATCTTATCTGGGACATAGTCAAAGGAATCTCTTTCCTTGTATAGACGCTGAAAGGGCTCTTCATTTAGATATGCTAGCAATAAAAAACAATGTGGTCAAAAACGTTTGTAATTTTAATACCTTTAAAAGGTCAACCCCTTGCTTCCTACAGACTCACATTGAAGGCACAGTGGGTATTTTGAGTCATACATATTGTTCACTCCTCATTTGCATTTGGTGACCCCTCTTTCTGAGACCCAACACATCAAGTTCTGCCTCAGGCTTCCTACATGACTGCTTTCTTGCTTGCCACATGTTCTTCCCTTAAATAAACTCAAGATTTAAAATGATGGGAAAGGAGCATACTCTGCCTGGCTGGTTCCTTCTATTTAGACTATGTTTCTTTGCTTGTGCTGCTCCCTCCTTTTCTTCTAGATGATGCAGTAATGGAGTTATAATATCTGGCTTTCAATTCCAGTTCTGCTACTTGTATGATCTTGAGCAAGTTATCTCACAAATTTGGGACGCAGTTTTCTCATTTAATAAATAAGGATATTCGGCTGGTTAATCCCTCTTCTAAGGTCTTATTCTAAAACTTTAGCCTATGCATTAAAAAAATTCTTTAAAGCAAAAGCTCTTAACCAGGGATCCACAGATAAATTTCAAGGATTTATGAATTTGGATAGGGAAAACATATATCTTTATTTCACTAACTTCTAACTGAAATTTAGCATTTCCTTCAATTATTTAAAGACATGATTCTGAGGAGGGATAGGTGGATTTCACCAAACTGACTCCTCCAAAAAAAAATAAATCCATGATACAAAGAAGCTTCAGGATAAGTTCTGCCCTCCTACAATACTCCAGAGCTCACTAATCTTGAATTTCTTTGAATTCTAATTCAACTTCCAGTCAGTACATGATAGCTGAGTACCATGCTTCTTAGTTTTGTTGCCTTAACTAGCGTGTACTTTTGGGGACAAGCCCTGTGCCCCATACTGTAAACATATAGCAATCTATTGGTTAAACCAACTGTCATTTTTGAAGCACCTACTACGTGCAAGGTAGACTGATTGATTTGATAGTCATTTCTCCTGTTAATTATGCACATGATGACATGAGAGAAAACTCTAGATAAGTGGCTGTTTACATTTCAGGCAAGTTCTCCATTTATTCATAAATAATTATTAATTGCACAAGTTTATCACAGCCACCAATGAATAAATGAAACATTTATTAGGCATTTACCACATGCAAAGCTCTGTGCTGAGTGCTAGAGATACAAATGCCTGATTCTAATCACTAAGCACACTCCATGATTGAAGAATGATCATGCCCCATGACCCCTTCCTTTTACCTGACAGGGACTATTTGTGCCCTTCAGCTGTCATGGGATAACATGTGCGGTTAGCACACTTCACAAAGTTGTCTGCTCCCTGTCACCGTTCCATGTGTAAGCAAATACCATCTGATTTCAAAAATCTATTTATTTTCTATGAGTAATTCTGACTCACCCTCAGCTTTACTAGTTAGTACATGTGATTAGCAAGTGCTGGTGGGGAGTCTATCTATAGAAGTATAAACCAAAGCAGCTCTTAGAACACGGTTCTCCTGATCCTGCCCACCCCTCTATCCACTCCCATCTCACCTTTCTCCTCTCCCTCAAGGTGTTATTTCTTATACATGACTTCTCCTTGAAGTCACGAATGCAGATTGCTGACTCTGCAACCAAAACTGGAATATGCTTTGGGGATATCAAGGAAATTAGCCAATCACTGATAATGGAAGGAGAAGAGGAGAGGGGAAGGAAAATCTGGAGCCACTGAGAAAAGCTCACACAGACCATTGCAATGAAAATTGTAGGAAAAACTAATCCCCTCACCCCCACTCGAGTGCACAATAAACCAAATGCCTTCCAGGAGCACAATATAGCAAGTGAGATTGTGTCCTAAGCAAGGATAACTGACTACCAAAAAGGGAGACATTTTCATCTCTTTCTGAAATAGAACTTTGATCTGAATTGGTAACTCACGTATAGGAAGATATTTACTTCTCTACTTTTTCATTATTCTCCTTGTGAGATAAGGGGCCTGAGCCTATGTTTTTTGACATCATTATTGCTGAAAGAACCAAGAGGAACAGGGCAGGCAAACAACCCTGCTGTGATCCTCCCAGCTGCTTCCTACCTATTTGCTTACTTCTCATTTTTTATCTCATCAAGTCTAAACACATCCACTTGACTTTCAAGACATTATCTATAACCTGTCCCTGCTAACCTTAGTCAGAGGATCATGGCACCAAAAGCTGGAAGGGATTCTTAGAGATTATTTAGTCTCTTTTGCTTTTATTTTAGAGATGTTGAAATAAAAAAAAGTTTACCCTTCCCTGCCTCCCCAACATTATTCAGGTATCAAGTAGGGAGAAATGGGATTTAGTTCAGATTTTCTGATTCTGAATCCAGTTTTCAATATACTCCTTCTACTAGTTCTGAACCATGACAGTTTCTTTCTCTTGTCTATATTTACTCCCTCTCTAAGGAGAGTATTCCCTCCTATCTGAAGCATCTTCTGACCATCCTAGCCTTCAATGATTTCCCAGATTTTCTAAGATTCTATAGTAATTTTGTAGTATATAATAATAGTATACTATAGTATAATAGTATAGTAATTCTGAAATAATTCAGAATTTAGCACTCCATTGTACTTATTTCTGTATTTCTTACTGTTGCTTTGATATGTTTGATACTCTTGTCTCCTCCACCTATTACAACTTCTTGAAGAAGTTTCCCTGTGCTTCTTTGTCTTCCCCATAGTGCCTAACATAGTTCTAAATACATATAAATATTTATTGACTGACTGATGTATCATCCTACCAATAAGACATGGTAGCATGCATTTTAATTAGTATTAGAGATTTTTTTAAGCAAAAAAGGTGAAATTAAATCTTCAAGATTTTACCTATCTTTGGATTTAATCCATTCTCATGAATACTTAGAGCTGAAAATGATCTTATAAATCATCCTGTGTAATGCCTTCATTTTGTAGAAGAAAAAATAGAAAAATATGAAATGATTTGGTTAGGTCCATATGGCATCTCAAGGTGCTGAACCTTGATTCAAGCCCAGTGTTTTCTTTTATAGACCATATTGTTTCTGTTATATTTTAGTCCCACTTGAAGAAAAAAAGTTATTGCTTGAGAAGGGGCAGTATAGAAAGATGTCAATGAGGGAAAGATGACAAAAATTGGCACTTAGAACTTTTGTTATAACAATGTAAGTGTTTCAATAGTCATAGGAGTAGTAGAAAGATATATTGATATAAAAAAGCCTGGGTTTTAACACATTCATCTGTCTGTACTTAAAGAGTTGTGCCAACCTGTGAAAGAGCCGTCTGAGCTTATTTTGATCTGATTAACCACAGTTGGATCACCCTGACATAAGGATGCCATTTTGGCCCTCTTCAAGCAAAGGATATCAATGAACCAACTTAAAGATTTCACTTTTCTAACCCTCAGTTTTCTCCCCTACAAAACATGAATAATTCACTTTACTTTGTGGATTTACTATAAACAATATATAAATACGAATTGTTATTATTGTTAGTCTTCATATTGTTAAGTTCGTCTTATGTGAATTTATAGAAGGCTACTACTCATTGCTAGATTCCCATTAGATTTCTATAGAATATTTCTGGTATTACATTGAAGGAATAAATATGGCATACATATTAATTTCAGATTGTCTGACATGACAAATCCAGTTTTATGATTCAAAGTATGGCATGATGTAATAATACTAGTTATATAACTACATATATTAATATACTTACATATGGGGAAAGGGATGGGGAGATGAATTTGGAGAATATAAGACCATTATTAATATAGTTCCATTATTCAGCTGGATTTAATAAAAAAAAAAAAAAAAACCCTGCCCAGACCAATATCTATGACAGAAGATGTTAAAATCTCTATTTTAAAAATTAATTTTATTGAATCCAGGCTTTGGGCACAGTATTACTTTTTCCTGATTTGCTAAGTATTATTATATGAATTTTACAATGAACAAGAGGAAATAATGGGTTTAAATTGCACCAAAAGAACACAGTTAAGCTTATTTCAATTCAATATATATTTATTGGACACCTATCCATAGATTCAGAGATTGTTAAATCTATTAGACCTTTTCTTAAAGAATGTATTATTTTTTTCTTAAGGAGTCTGACATAAAGGAATGAGCTCTGTAGAGGGGCTAAACCATGAACACCTCGACTTTTAACAGGCATTCAGGGTCAAAAAAAACCAGAAAATGTGTGCAATGTGCTTTTTTGAAGGTCTTGGTATGACAGATTCCTTGTAACTCTTTCTGTCTCTCTGGGTACCTGACAACATTTGAGTTTCGACTGTTTGTGTCTATCTCTGATTTTTGACGGATCTGACACTAGTCCCATTTTTCAATTTATGTCTCTGTTTCTTTGTCTTTGTCTGTCTGTCTGTCTCTCTCTCTCTCTATCCCTCCTCACTCTTTTCCCATTATTTCTGTCTTTCTTAGAATCTATCTTCCTCCATAACATATCAGTTGTACATGTTTTATCTTTGCCCCTTATACCTTATCTTTGATCCTGCGTTTTTCTTTCCTTTCTGTCCTTGCTCCAAGTCCTCTTCTAACTTCTCATACAAATTAGTGGTAAATCAGTTTTACACTAATTGAGGGTGATAAAAAGGGTTTTGTATCCAGAAGAATCTCTTCCACAAGTTTGCTGACTTTACTGAAATCCAACCATTGGAAATTCAATCCTTGAGGTTAAGACTTTTGGGTTTCTAGGAATCCTTCACATGTTCATTCATTCAAAATATTTTTTATTAAATATCCACCATAATAAGATTCTGTATTGGTTGCTTTTGGAAGTATAAAAGAAGCATAAAAGATTGTGCCTGTCATCAATAAATTAAAAATCTAGTTAGAGAAGACAGTTTAAACCTTGAGAGAGATGCAATTTTCCCCCATTAATTTTATTCCATTCTCCTCCCTCCCTTCCCCTTGCCTATATATTCATGGGCTCATATGGCTCTATGATCACAAGGTCAGAAACTCCTGCCCTATTGGGAATAATTTCTTGAGAGAATTGACTTTATTGTATTTGAATTCCCAACACTTAGGATAAGTGTTTACAATTTACTTAAATGCTTTTTTATTTAATAAATTCCTTCATGAGTTTTGGAGGTGGACAGGTATTTATTTAGTTTAATCTCATTTTAAAGATGAAGAAATAGTTTTAGGTTCCAAATTTTTGACAGTTAATTATATGCTTCACTTTCTCTCTTGTTTGGTTAGCTTCTATTGTTTTATAAAGCCACAAATGGCCCATGAATAGATTTGGGGGAGGAAGATTTGTGTGAGGGGAAATTACATCTTTATTCTAAATTCTAAATGAAATCTAGCATATTCCTCAGTTATGAATTTTTAAAAATATTATTCTATAGATAATAGATTTCACTAACCTCCCCAAAAGTGTCCATGGCATAAAAAAATTAAGAAATCATATGTTGTTCTGGAAACCATAGGGATGATGAGTTGTACTTTCCAAATAGAATGATAATGTACAGTTAGTTATTCTGTCTTCTGAGTAAGAGGTATGATATCCTTCCATTTCTCTGTACTGAACACAAATTTCAATATCAGGAAAATAATTCAGTGTAGTATGGCCAAGGGACTGGGATTGGATGATCTCTCATCAATCAAGAGTGTAAGGCCCCAAAATACTAGTTTCCAAGCTAAAGGGCTTGAACTTTCCTAGAGTACTAAGATGGTGCTACAGACTCCAAGGAGACAGATGGACAAAATAAAGTATTATGTGGGAAATTTGGCCAGCTAGATCTTAAGCATTTTTACTTCAGAGGTATCCCCATGGGTTGGGGTGATTAGGAAAAGCATTTAGCCTGAGCTGTATTTATTTAGATAAAAAGAAGAGGAAATAAGAAAGGAATATTTTTAATGAGTAAAATAGTAAGATAATTAAATATTTAAGTTGTTAAATACTAAAAGAAAAAAGTAAGAGAAATTGGTTAATCATTTTGCTTTTGAATGTAATAATAAATATAAGTCAATTTTGACAGACAAGGACGAAGAAAAATATTGAAAATCCAAGGCATTACCTGGTAATAGGCATATACGGGGAAAAGAAAATCAAAAATTTTGGAGCTAAAGGGTACCTTAAAAGTCACCTAAGCCAGTCACTTAATTTTATAAAATAACTGAGTTTCAGATAGATAAAAAAGATGGCTCATATTCACACAGTTAATAAAAGCCCAAACCAGGGTTCAAATGAAAGACCCTTGACTCCAACGGTAGTCCTCTTTTCATGGTTTCAAACTCTCTAAGAAATACCCCTCTGACATCATCCTCATGTGGGAGATTTATGTATGTAATCTCTTGTTCATGCTTATCTTTGTTGGTTCCAAGGTGGAAATCATGACTTCCAGCATCTCCTCTGCTTCTAAGACTACATTTTTGACATGTAGAGGGCTTGGTTATCTTCTATAGATCTGTTGTCTGTTTAAATATAACCTGATATATTTATTTTCTCAGAGGGAAAACTTAGCAATAATGGATGATTTCTCATATATTATTGTTATTAAGTAATAATGTATTATTAAGAAAGGTTTGCTCATTCCCTGGAGATATTTAGAAATAGGATTAATTGTCATTTAATTTGTCAAGGTGTAGGTAAGTGCTTGTATGAAGAGAAGAAGATAAGATTAAATATATTTTCAATGTTTATCTCATTCCTATAATTCTTTCCTTTGCTAATAATGTCAGGTTTTCTTTGCTATTTGACTAGGAGAATGAATGATTTCTTTCTTTTCATTGGCCACTCAAGGAAAGTCCCAGAACAAGTCCTAGACTAGACAGAGTGAAAAAAGATCTTAATATGAAGAGGCAAATTCAATTACTTAAGTTATAACTCAGATTTGGTAAAATGGGTGATGACTAGATTATGAACTTACTGAAAACTAACTGGTTAGAAAGTAACAGAATAGACAAAAAAGATTCTAAAGTAGCATTATATATCAAGAAAATATAATCAAGTGAGGAAATTCAGAAAACAGAGGGGAGAAGCATGGCAGAAAATATCTGATTAAAAACCAATTGAGAGAGAAATAGAATTTGGTATTGCCACAGGATTATATTATAGGTCACCTGAACTGAAGGTAAAAAAGAGAAGTGAAGTGAAAATAGAAGTGAAGTGAAATAAGATTACAAACTTGACAAATGGGCATGATATAATAATGATAGGGAATTTTAACCATCTAGATATTTGCCAGAGTTCTCTCTCAGTCAAAAGTAAATAAGCTGATAAATTTCTAAATGAATGTAATGATGATTTCCTTGCTACTAAGATAAAATGTAAAGTTCTGTTTGGCTTTTAAAGTCCTTGGCAGCCTGGACCCATCCCATCTTTTTGGGCCTCTCTCTATATCACTCCCCTTTCTTAACAAAAAATTTTTTTAGCCAACTAGACTTTTCTTTGTTCTTTACATATTGCCTTCCATCTCCTATCTGCCTGCTTTTCTACTTTATGTCTGGAATGGAGTCCTTCCTCATGTCGGTTTCATATGGAATCCCTTTTCTTTCAAGATGCAATTCAAATATCACCTTCTGTAAGTCTTTTCTGATTCCCCATTCCCACCTACTAGTGTCTCTCCATTACCTTTTATTGAACTACTTTGTATTTATTGATAAATATTTTCTTTCTACTTATTTTATATATATTTACATGTGTACTTATTGTATTCCCCTTAGAATGTGAAATTATTGAGAGTAGGGTTTTTTTCAGTCTTTGAATTTGTATTCTCAGTGCCTATCAGTGGGGCTGGCTTATACTAAAATCTTTGTTATTGTTATTCAGTCCTTCAGTCTTGTCCAACTCTTCATGACACTATCTGGAGTTTTCTTGGCAAAAATCCTAGAGTGGTTTGCCATTTCCTACTCCAGATCACTTTACGGATGAGGAAACTGAGGCAAACAGGGTGAAGTGATTTGTCCAGGATCACACATCTCATAAGTATGTAAGGCCAGATTTGAACTTAGGAAGATGAGTCTTCCTGATTTCATGCCATGTTCTATCAATTGCACCATCTCATTGTTCATAGCAAGAGCTTCATAAAGTCTTGTTGATTGATTAGTAAATGTTATGTTGAATATAATTGAATTTCTCTTTTGGGTTAATGATACTACAGAGGGAAATTTAGAGGAGTGGGGAAACAAATAAGCATTTTATATAGCCTCTCCTATTTGCCAGGCACCTTACAAATATTATTTTATTTGACACAATAACTCTACAAGGTAAGTGTGTTATTTAAGGTTGAAGAAACTTAAGAAAGCAGAGATTAAGGGACTTTCCCAGTGCTACATAGCTGTTCAGTGTCAGAGTCTGGATTTGAACTCAGGTCTTCCCTAATTCCAGTCCCAAACTGCACCACCTAGCTGCCCCTAGCAGGTGGAAGACCTGGGTATAAGCCCTACCTTGTTATTTGCATAATTTTGGGGAAATAGCTTCTTGTCAGTAACATCTCTAGGTTTCAGTTTCCCCCTCTGTTTAATGAGAAGGTTGAGCTAGCCGAATTTTGAGATCCCTTCTAGCTCCAAGTCTATGATCTACTTAGTTAAAATATAATGAAAATCAACTTCTAAATTAACAGTATTTTCTTACTATTTGGAATTATTTTTAATCTCTCTTTCTATGTTGTATTCAAACAGAGTTGTTAATCTTTGTATAAGTATAAAAACCAAGTTTGCACCAATAGTTACTCAATCTTCAGCATTTAAAAAAAGTTCATGAGGTGAATATTCTTTCCATTGCTGCAGATCACCATCCCTGCTTTACATTCATGGTTCATGGTCAGTATTAATGAAATGACATACTCAAAAGCATTCATTGCCTGGGAGCCATCCTCTTGTCAATGAAACTTTTTACCTTTTCCTTGTGAAAAAAGAACTTGGATGACAAAATGGAATAACTAGAACTTGTCCTAACTAGAACTTGTCCTGTCCACAGGAAGAGTTTTTTTCATGCTCTTTAATCCATTAAGACACCCTGGCTGTCTTAATGGATTAAACACACACACACACACACACACACACACACACACACACACACAAAAAAAAAAATGGTAGCTAGATAGTACAGTAGATAGAGCATGGGCCCTAGAATCAGGAGGACATGGATTTAAATTTGACTTCAGACACTTAACATGTCCTAGCTGTGTGACCCTGGACAAGTCACATAACCCCAATTGCCTTGCTAAAACATAACAAAACAAACAAATAAAAAAACCCAAAACATCTTTATTTCCAAGAATTAGCTTTCTATACTCATAGCAAATGGAAATAAGGCAGAATAACAGCATTCTAAAGATTTAGGTATTTATAAATTTCATAATATCTACTCAACAGTATTATCATAATATAAATTTGCCCAACTCTTTTCTAAGTAAACAACTTGAATTAAAATGGGCCGATAAATTAAGATCCAGAAACCATAAGACTGAAAGACTGAAGTGATATAAAAAAGTAGTAGCACAGGCTTTAAGAAGGCTTTAAGTCTTATGATTGCAGAAATATGTTTGTATTCATAAGATGATTAATTAGATAATTAATTAGAAAAAATAGCTCCCTGATAATTTGATTCATGACAAAAACAAAACAAAACAAGAAAAAAACCTGAGGCAATTTTCAAGATGAATTTGGTTAGTTTTTAGAGAGAGAATTACTCAGTTTTTTTAAATTTTCCATTCCATGTTGACAATTTTCTGAAATCTTCTCTCATAAATAAGGAATATTATATTCCATGAATCAGCCTCTTTCTCACTGGCTTCTTTAAACTTGTTGGCAGTGGAAAGGTGTTTTTAGTTTAGACTGAAAACCTAGGTCATTTTAGCACAGACTGTCTGATGAGGGCACTACCCTCCATGGTTTATAAATATACCTCATACTACTTTTTAACTGTTTAAAAAAAAATCCAGAATGTTAGGCACTGAAGATGTTGTAAGGGCCTCATATACAGGCTTAGTTTTCAAAGTAAAATATAAATATTAACTTATGTTCCATCTCCCTTATGAAGCCAACAGAATATTCATTTGTATGGTAGAAGGTGGAGGGAGTGGACAACCAGAAGTAGAGAAGTAATAGCTGGCAGGTTGTACCCAGACTTAGGAGTCTGGGCCAAAATATAAAGGAATAAGCAGAGCTGAGACAATCAAGAATTGTTGTGTGCTAGACATGGATTGAAAGCTATGTTTCCTGCTACATGCCTTGACTTCTTTAAAACTGTTATCTCCTCCCAACAAAGACTTTGTACATTGGCTGCAACACATATGACTTATCTATCACAAAATAAAATATTAAGTACTAGAGATGGTGGAACTGTCCAGTACTAAAAATATGAGAATGCACTTTGATTCAGTAGATACCACTATTAGAAATTATACCCCAAAGAAAAGGGAAAAGGATCAAATATCAACAAAAATATTGAAAATTATTCTTTTTGTAGTGCCAAAGAACTAGAAACTAAGGAGGGTCTCACCCATTGGGAAATGGGAAAAAGTAATGGTATATAAATGTAACAAAGTACTATAATGCCAGAAAAAATGAAGGTAATTAGGTGGAACTAGATCAGAAATTAGGAAGATCTGAGTTCTTATTTCAAATACTTATTAGCTGTGTGGACTTAGGTAAATCACTCAACCTCTGTCTTAGGTTCCTTATCTATAAAATGAGGATAATATCAATACCTACCTAACAGGGTGGTTATAAAGATTAAATAAGATAATGCTTGTAAAGTAGTTTAAAATCCTCAAAAAATTATATAAATGTTAGATACTATTATTGTTATTGTTATTATTATATTTGATTAATTTGAAAACCAACAAAGGGCTGGTTTCAAAGAAATTTGAGAAAACTTGTATAAACTGAGACAGAATGACATGAACAGATCCAAAAAAACAATATATACAATGACATTAACATTATAAAGGCAAACAACTTTTAAAGCATTAGAATTCCATTTTATGCAGTGGCAACTTAGGATTCCAGAGGATTGACAGTGAAATAGGTCACTCATCTCCTGACAGAGGTGATGGACTCAAAATGCAGAATGAGATATATATTTTTTGGAAATATTCAATATGTAAATGATTATATATTTGTTATAAAGTGTCTTTTTTTTTCTTTCTTTTTGTCAGGGTGAAAGTGGGAGGGAGAGAAAGTTAATGCTTTTTAATTTTTAAAAATATTAATGTATAGTTCTAAAATGTAAAACAAAAAGTAACCAAGTGCCTCCTCCAGCAGTGTTAGTGAGAGTGTTCTATCTTATTTACTCATGGCCTCAGCTGAGGTAATATTTAATTCCAACTTTAAAAAAGAAAAGAATCCCATGAAGTTAGACAAGCATCCCTTTATGGCATAGTGAATGAGTCTAAATGAAAGCTTGCAACCTGGTTAGCCTTCTTCACTTCCACCATTACCTGACAATCACCTGATTTTAAGTAATTTGACCAGAAACAGTAAAAAACAATAAGGAAAAAATGAGTATTTTAAAGTTTGAAATAATCTTTAGGGATTACAAAAAAGTCCAGTTATCTGACAGAGGCTATGACCATTTGCATTCTCTATTTTATTCCAGGGAGGAATAGATTCATTTAAAATGATGAAAGAAATTGTTTTCCATTGGAGCATACAGAAAGCATTATAAAAACAAAATGAAACAAAAATACTTACTCTACCTGAATATTTTGCATCTGCTATTTGTTTAAGCTTGTTTGTTTTTCTTAGCCAAGCTAAAAATATTTTTCCTCCCCTGTGATTTTTTTAAAAGGACATTTAGATTAAAATAAAAATAAATGGCATGTTAAAAAAAATGTTATACTAGTCAGGGCTGGAACAGAGTACAGAAAATGAACTAAGGAAGTACATTTCAAGACCTGTTTTCTAATTTTCCTATTTTGCTTGCTCTAAATAGAAATGGAAAAACAAATTGAAATAGAAAAGTATATTTGTGTGCTTTACAAATGTGTAATGATCTATGAAAACCTGTTCCCCATATTGGCTGACTAATAAGTTTAAGAATAAGGAAAGTACACAAATTATACAATTAGTATGTAAAGAAACCTTAATTGTTCTCTCATTTCCCAAACTTAATTATTTAAGTCAAATCATAATATTCTTAACTCTACAGAAACCTAAAGTCACAGAGTTAGAATCAGAATTGAAAAGGAGTTAAGAGGTCATCTAGCCCATTTCCTACTTAGAATTCAAATCCATTTGATAAAGTACCCAACAAGTGATCATTCAGATTCTGCTTGATGCTATTTAATGCCATAAAACTCACTGCCTCACCAAGTAGTCCATCATATTTCTTAACATCTTCAAAGCTCTGCCTTATGTTGGGTTGAAATCCGTTTCCTTACTTCCACCAAATGCTTATAGTTCTATCCTTCTGCATCAATCAAAACAAATCTAAACATCCTCTTCCATATGACAACTCTTCAAATATTTGAGGATAACCATCATTTACTCCTTCCCTAAAGTTTTCTTTTCTCTAAACTAAACATTTCTAATTCTTTCAACTCACTTTGCCCATGGCATCTTTTCAAGTTCTTTCACCATCTTTGGATGCTTTCTTCTCAATACACTGTAGTTTGTGAATGTCCCTTTTAAATAAAGTTCCTAGAACTGGAATCAATACTTCAGATGTGGTCTGACCACAGGCAGGACATCAGGGCTCTATTAATGCTGTTTAAAATCAATTAGTTGTCAAATCCACAAATGTTTGTTGAATTGTTTAATTATATCACACTGCCAACTCACACAGAATTTGAAGTTCACTAGAGTTCTTAGATGATTTTCATATGAACTGCTTTTCAGATGATCTCCTAATTTTGTATTTGTATGATTAACTTTTTTGAGCCCAAATACAGGATTTTACTTTGATCACTATAAAATTTCATTTTCTTCCATTAAAATCCTATTCAAATACTTTACTATGACCTGGAAGTAATTGTAGGCTAGAATCACTCTACTAAGAAAACATAATTTCTGACAAGTGTTAAAAATCTAAAAAAACTTCTACTTTGAGCCTAACATGACTGCGAATGGTTATCCTAAGTATAAAGAGAATCACCATCAGTATATTAACTACTATGTGTGTTTTGTTTCAGCAATACATGAAGTCCAACTATAACAGCCTGGGGAGACTGGGATCTTTTCTAGGAGAAAGAATATTCAAATTGATAATTTTATGGATCTTTGAAATATGGAAATAAGCAAATTTCAGTTTATTAGAATTGGCCCACTTTTCCAAATGGTGAAGATCTTTCCAGACCCATATTCTGTCAATTAATTAACTTCTCACAGAATTATGTCATCTGTCAGCTTAACAAGCTGCTACTAATTCCTTCATTCAGTTGTTCATAAATATTTTTAATAGAACAGGGCAAAAGATAAAATCATGAAGCATTGAACTAATCAAATATTTTTGTGATCCAATAAATTAAACAATTCTGAAACCAAGAATTTGCAAGGATCAAATGGGATAATAATCACTACTCTTGATTTTGTCATAAAGATAATATATGATATTTTGTTAAGTGCCTTGCTGATATTCAAACTATATTTCTGGTATTTCCCTTATTTAGTTGGCTAGTAAGCTGATTGAAAAAATAAATGAAACTAGTATGAATATGACAAGACTTATTCTTAGTGAACCCATTCTGGCTCTTTGTAATTATCTTTCCTCTAATTGTTCACAAAAAATATTTTGATGATTTTTAACAGGAATCAAAATCAAACTCACTACTCTATACTACAAAATATCCATACTCTCCCCATTTTTAAAAAATTCAAGATAATATTTGTTTTGCTTCAGTTATTTGACATCTATTTCACTAATGGAGATTCCTTGAAGATCCCTGACTATAGCTCAGCAATCTGATTTGCAAGTTATTTCAGTATCCTGTGATGCTGTTCATCAGAACCTGATGGCATGAAGTCATTGAGGGCAACTTGGGACTCTCATGCTACTTCCTTCCTTGTTTTAGGTTTCAATTCCTTGTTCACCATTTTTGTTCTGTCCTTTCCAAACTAAAGCTGTGGAGTAACTCTGTTTTGTTATCATTCCATTCACATGATGCAGACACACCAACCAGGCCTTGATCTTTCTAGATATTTGTTGTCATTCCTGTTGCTCTTAACGTCACTTTAAAAATCCCTTTTCATTATTCTTAACATTTATCACAAAATCCAGTTCATGCTAAACTTCAGATACTTATTTCACGAAGATTCAGTGGGAGAAGGTAGGTAAAGCACTTTTCAAACCTTAATGCACGACATAAGTATCAATTATATTATTGTTTTCTTCCTTAGACAGTTGGGTAATGAAATGTATAGAACATTATGAACAAAAGAGTTGGAAAGGCCTTTCTTAGTTTGAATTCTATCTTAGACATGCTTCTCAGTTATGTGACCCTGGGCAATGACTTCATCTTGCTGAACCTCCATTTTCTTATCTGCAAAACGAGGATCAAGTGATGTGACATATACATATATATATATATATATATATATATATATATATATATATATATATATATACACATATGTTTATGTATCTATCTATTACTCTATCTACTTATGTATGTGTACATATACATATATGTTAAGGAAAGCAAATTTGGGCTTGGAGTTAGGAAGACCTGAGTTAAATTCCAGCTTCAGACAGGTACTACTTGTGTGAACATAGAGAAATCGCTTAATCTCTGCTTACTTCAGTTTCCTCAACTGTAATATGGGAATAATAATATCTACATCTCAGGATTATTATGAGGATCAAATGAGATAGTATTTGCAGAAAGTTCAGCACAGTGCCTAGTACACAGTAAGTCAGTGCTATGTAAATGTTAGCTAACATTATCATCATCATGATAAGTTGACTATTTTAATGATTAGTTATTGTTTTAATCTGCCTTAAATTTCTTTCTCTTATAAATATCCTTTTTAAAATATGAGATTGTTGATGATGTTCCAATATTTAGCCACATCAGTGAGTGCCCCACTTTCCTTTTTGACCGTCATTCAATTGCGATTAAGTATCTAGTACATAGTAAGGTCTTAGTAAATGCTGTATCTTTCTATCCAAGTATATCACCTGAATTTCATCCTGTCCACCTCCCTTGAACTAATTTCTCCTTTGTAGACTTAAGGCATGGGATACCACTAATTCTACTTTTGGATTCTTTGAAACTTAAATTCTCTGAAAGGCTAAGTACAAATCACACTATTGTCCAGGATTCCTTCTAATTTGTTCTTATCCATACACGTTAAGATAACACGTGGTCATTTCCCAAGGCTTCTGCCATTTCTACTTCAGCAATCAATTTTTCCTTAATGATCAAAACCAGGTTCAAAATAATCATCTTTTTGTCATCTATCCTCTCTTCTGAAAGATGGAATTATCAGGAAGGTCAAGAATTTATCACCTACTTGCTTTGCAGCAGAGCAAGACATCCAGCAGATATCTCAGTGGCTGAAGTTCTGTGTTATTTCTATGTACTACCTCAGTGCCAGTTTTGTGATCTCTATCAGGAACTCATCCAATTCTTCCAGATGGTCTGGAGGCCTGTAGCATACTCTCCACCTCATATCTCCCTTCTTTGATCCTCACCCACATGGGCTGTCCTCCCTCAGATTCATCTCTGCAAATACATTCTTTATTGACAAGGTTATCCCACCTACCTGTCTGCTTAATAACCTATTTCTCTTGCCTTTGGTTATTTTATTCCAGTCATGAAGTACATTCAACCAAACCTCAATTATACCTATGAGGTAATTTCTACTTTTCTACTTTTAAGATGACTCATGCTCTCCCTTTTTGGTCACTACCCTGTGTTTATATTGAAGTACCTCTATTCATAGTCTTCTTCTTCTGTCATACTAGCTGTCATCTAAATTAGAGGTGTCAAACTTGTGGCCTGAAGGCCACATGTGGCCCAAGACAGATTAAAATGTAGATACTATCTGATCTTAATGTCAATGAAATTAAATTAAAATTAAATTAAGTCAATGTGTGGTCAGCTGGGATCTTTATGTTTGGTTTTATGGCTTCCATGTCTATCTGCTTGATACTATGGATCTAGATTCTTTGGCTTGGTTGCTCTGTTTCTATATCTTTATATTTTTATTCTTTTTTAGTTTAAAAATCTCCTGGAATTACTAGACTTTCTACCCATATCAGAATACTCTATTCCTGGTCCATCATTTCTATGGTTTATGCCATGGGACAAAAAATTATCTCTCATTCCTTATACTGATTTTTTGTCTAGAAATTTCAGGGCTTCTCAAACTTTTTAAATAAGGGGCCAGTTCACTGTCCCTCAGGCTGTTGGAGGGCAGGACTATAGTAAAAACAAAAACTTTGTTTTGTGGGCCTTTAAATAAAGAAAAATCATAGCCCTGGGTGAGGGGGATAATCATCCTCAGCTGTTGCATCTGGCCTGTGGGCCGTAGTTTGAGGACCCCTGTAGATCTTTATTCTCCATATTATACAAGATCAAGGATTATAGTAATATTTTCTTGCTTTGGAGATTGCTGAACTGGCAAAAACTCACAATATGAGTTTTGGTAAGTCAATTAGTTTCTTGATTTATTTATATAAAAAAATTAGGATTCTGCATTAGGTTATCTCTAAGTTTTCTTAGATTATCCCATCTAAGTAGGACATCAGAAAAAGCTTAGAAAATTTTTTTTTGTTATAATCCATTGACTGGAATGGAATTTGTTCTCTATTCCTCTACAAAGTAAATGAGGTAGGAAAATGAAATGCTAAATGACAGATAAAGCTACATAGCAAGCGAATTATTAAGAAAGACATATAATTCTGTTTTTGGTAGGGTTCAAAGGTTTTCAAGTTAGTAAATGCATCAGATAACAGACAGCCCAATAGATTTCATTGTGGAGAGCATAATCACTAAATTTAAGATGGTACAATACATTTTCTTATCTCCCCAAATGGAAAACCATCCTATTTCTTAGGCTTTAGGAAATTTCCCATCACATGGTGATAACTGGCTTGATTTTTCTTTTCTTTAGATTGAAACAAGTATTTCTGAAGAATAGAGCATTCATTTTCCACTGCAAACTGCCTAGGAATTGTAGAACCCATTCTATACAATCATATCTCTCTGTAATTTCCACTACAGATCAACTTCATAAAGTCCATTAAAAATCAAAGAAAGAAACCTTTTCCAAAACTTTACAACAGTTCTGCTTCTCCAGAGTAGTGAACTAAGGACCAAACTGAAATTAAGGTGCATCTTGCATTCCTTTTATAGTATACCAGATTTCATCAAAATAATCAACTTCTTCAACATGTGATCATGGAACAAATGTTGGGAGACAGGCCAATATAAAATTCTGGGCAGCAGTCTCAAAAAGAGACCTTACTTATTTGTTCAGCCCAAGAGCTCAAATTTAGACTGCTTTCTAAGTACACAGGGACTCATCACAGAGCCCATAAAAGTTTTATCTTAAATATCTACATTCTTCCTTTTGTTGATTCTCAAAACCAGACTGTTAATTTTCAGAATCCAAATCCATTGGTTTGTATATAGAAATAGGCTATATACAAATAACTTGCTCTAAGCCAAGTTTGCCCAAATGTGAATAGATGACCAAAACAATATGCTCTGGGATGCCTGTGTTGCCTTTGGGTGCAGAGTCTTGCAGTGGCCAGGTAGAAAGCCCCGATACTGCAGAAATGATGGGGATCCCGAGATCCTCTGAGTTCCCTGAACTACTGAAAACCAGGGGCAGGAATGCTGCTAGCACCGCCTCCTGGCAATCTCAAGTCATTCCACAGGGGTCATCATGCTTCTCAGATGGAGTCATCTACGCCTGGGGCAGGTCAATGGGAATCATCTCACTTTACTGCAGTACCACAGCCTGCAATATGAGGAAAGCATGCATGTGCCCAGAATACACAAAACCGATGCAGGGGAGGGAGTGGGTGGGTGAGAATTATGGAAGATTAAAAATATAAGGGAACAAGTATCATTTACAAGCCAAGCGTGTGCATTAATGAAATGGACACATCTTGGGGAGACCACATTTTTCTCATTCTGCAGATCAAATTTTCAGTTTCCCTTAAAAATCTGCATGCTCTGCTGCCTGCTAATATTGTGGTGTAACTTTATTATTCTGAATTTGGAGGGAGGGAGGGAGGGAGGGAGGAGAATGGAAATTACTTTCTCAGAAAACCTTCATTGTAAAATTATTTGTAGACTGTTAAGTATTTTGCATAATGGTTGAAATAAGGTCTGGGAACTATGTGACTCTCCTTTGTTTCCCATATTGGGAGTGCATGACAGGTTAGGAGCCTGCCCTCTCTAAAACATCCCTACACAGCTACCAAATTTGTATTTGTAAAGCACAGATCTGACTATGTTACTTACCCAGCTAGCTGGCACAGTGGATAGAACACCAGCCCTGAAATTAGGAGGACCTGAGTTCAAATTTGATCTCAGGCACTTAACACTTCCAGGTCATTTCATAGGGAAATCCCCAGAACTGTGTGACCCTGGGCAAGTCGTTTAACCCCAATTACCTCAACAACAACAGGAAAAAAAAGGAAGTTTCTAATGAGTACCTCTTTTTCTCCAAAATTATTTTATATCTACTTTGCATATACTTTAATTTACATATTTATTTCAAAATTTACTTAGTCCATTTCTCCCTAGTAGAATACAAGCACTTTTGAAAGTAGAGAACACTTTATTTTTGTTTCTCTCTATCTCCTCAACACTAGTGCAATGTTTAGCACATAATAAGCCCTTAATAAATGCTTACTAAATGAATGAACCACTGAATGAATTAAAGGGTTTAAGGGCAGGTAAAATGTGGGAAGAGGCTCTTTATTAAGGGAATACCAAATTTTTCAACTGGCACATTTCAGGAAACAGTAAAAACAAGTTGAAAAATAATTTTCATGTAGGAGAGCAGGGGCAATGTAGTAACTTGTATGCCACTGGGGGGAAATGAAGAAATATAGAACTAAGGAAAAGTAGGTCAATGATTCAAATTAGAAAATAAAAGGAGGGAGATCTGAAAAGCCAACCCAGCAGAGGAATTTTCAAGAGAAATCTTGCTGCTGAAAAAAACTGTGGATGAACTATGAAATGGAGCTGATCTAAAATATAGCTGAGTCGTTCCTTTGGCATCGAGTATTTATTACCTAGATAGGGTTAAGTGATCCTCTGGCAGCCACTGGCAAGAATTTTTCTCATGAAGAGCATGATGTTCCCAAGTTCTTTCAACTCTTTGGGCTTCAGTCTCTTCATTTGTAAAATGAAGATGCTGAACTACATGGTCCTAATTGATTTTTTTTTTTTTTTACAGTTTTAACATCCTAATACTATGTGGTTATAATTCCATAACTGAGATATAAGGGAAAAAAAAGAAAAAAAGAAGAAAAAACAGAAAGGAAGGGACACATTCAAGTAAAACATAACTATTTCACTAATCCTTAAGCTGGATGGTAAATGACATTGTAGTGGTGAATTTTTAATCTACTATTTTTATCTGTTCTTCACCTTCTACCCCTCTGTGACCATTTTGTGTATTCCAGACACACAACTGAAGTCTTCGTAACACCACTAGCCATGGTAACTGCAACAGAGTTGGTGCTCACTGACCTACCCCTGGCACAGACCACTTTATTATGAGAAGCCCTATGGCCTGGCTCAGATTGCCAGAAGCCGTGCCAGAAATATCAGATATTGTTTGAATGATACTGATGCCTGAAGATTCTTGTCCCAAGGGTGGGTACAAATTCTAATACCAGAAATCCCTGCCTGCAAAACAGAGGAGTTCAGCCTATGAATATTTAATTCTTTTTACCTATTCTTATGTTCATCATCAAAAGCATTTATGTACTTCTATTAAAAGAGTCACCTTGAAGAAACAAAAAATAAATAAAATTTAAAAACCAGGAGCTATGAATCAAATGTATTTAAAGGTACCATGCACAGAGCCAACCAGACTGATATACTCACTATGTTCCCTAACAAGCCTTGGGTAAGGCTCTGGCGGATGATATTACTGTAGATTGTACAGTGTCCCTCTTTTTCAAACTGTCCAAATTCTGATAGCTAGGTGGCCCAGTGGATAGAATGCTGGTCCTAGAATCAGGAGACCTGAATTCAAATGTAGCTTTAGACTTGTTTGCTGTATAATTCTGGGGAAGTCGTGTAACCTCTGTTACTTAGACTCTATTTAACAAGCATCTATTAATTGAAAATATTAAATTCTAAATAACTACTTTCATTTTAGTTAAACAATGAGGGAAAATACTACACAATTTTATAATAAGGATCTGGGAAAATTGCAAGTCCAACGGAATAATATGACAATGAGATAGATTCCTCCTTTTAAATTATCTTTATTAAACTCATTAACTAGACATATCCTGCCCCTGATTGAACTCCTTTACTATCCTTTCCCATTTTCTCTCCCTTCCCATTTTCTCTTTGGAGGTTTTAATTCTGGACCCATGTGAAGGAAGTCATAGAACCATATGATCAAAGAATTTCAGTATTGAAAAGATCTTCAGCAATCACCCAGACCAACCCACACCTAAAAGGAATAGTTAATTTAATGTATTAGATATGTCTGATAGACAGAACCTGGAGATGTAAATCCCAGATCCACAGAAGGGGCTTTTTTAATATTGTGCCTATTTCTATTATAAGGAGATTCAAAGTGATTATCCTTTCCTTGTACATATCTCCCACTCATCTGAGACTTCTCTTTAGAGTCTTCCATTATACATATATACATATACAAAAAAGCTCTACCACTTTCTGTCTTGATTGGTTGGCACATCTAATCATTCCACAACATACAAGAACCCATTACCTCTTTCGGCAGCTTATTCTAATTTTGGGTAACTCCATTTATTATAAAGATGTCCTTACATCGATCCAAAGAGAATCTCTTGTAATATCCACCTCCAGTTTCTGCTTCTGTCCTCTGAGTCCTATTCTGGAGTTATTGAGAACTATCTTCTACATTCCATATTGGTTGCTTAATCACTATCCATTAGTTTATAACATTGAAATTATGACACAGTAGAATCTTGAAAATCCATTGGAAGGTTTCAGGATGGTTCAAAACTGATTTAATCAATCTAAGCAATTTATTAGGTACTACAATGTGTCAGGCACTATATAATTCCCAGGAATATAAATGAAATATAATAATCTTTGCCAACAAGGAGTTTACATTCTACTGGGGGAAACAGCATGTACGTATATGAATATATACAATATAGAAATACAAGATAATTTTTGGAGAAGTGAGGGATCAGCAGCAGGGAGGGGGCCTTGAGCTGATCTTGGAAGGAAGCCATAGATTTTAAACGGTAAAGATAAGGAAGGAGATTTTAAAATCTTCTCAGCATTAACAAGATATGACTGAGCCCTGGGTACATAACTATTTGTGATTTGTAGTTATAGAAAGTTTTTAATCTGGGCATTTAATGATTAAGAATTTGCTTAAGTTCACACTGTAAATCTGTGGTAGAACCCAGAACCAAATCAAGTCTCTGATATTACAGCCCTTGGCCATGATACCTCCACCGAAGATTTAGAAGTTAATCAACCTTTCTGGTAACTGGGGTCACAGAGTTTATACTAGTTTGCACAAGCATAAATATGCTGGTTCGGTTCAAAAGTGGCACCAGGGAAAGAATTTGCTTGAAGTCTCCTGGGATCCTCCAACACCTGGCAGGTCATTTCATAGGGAAATCCCCAGAACTAAAAAGCACTGAATTGCTGTTTAGAGATGTAAACAGTCCCAAATTATAACTGGAGGTGGAAATGTGGAAAGGCAGAGACTGTGGAAGTTCTGGGAGAGAGCTCCAGAGCTTATCTGCCCTTCCATATCCCATTCCTATAATGCAGTACAAATGGTGCAGAAGTATAGATATGTTTCCCGGTGTAAAGAATTTCCATTCCCACTCCTGATTACAGCGCAGTCTGAAAGAACAATTTACCTGCCCAAGATCCTGAGAAAGCTGAGCTGCAAGCTTCCCAGACACTGTGCCAAGGAGAGCGACACTGTATGGGTGTTTTAAAATGGGAGGTTGAGAATCTCACAAACAAGTTTTTAGAATTTTCTCCAAACAGCTGCAATTCACCTTTGAGGAGCCCCAGTCTGACTTTGGGCCTGGTGGATGTTGCAACACCAAGTTTGAGGTCTCTATAGCCCAGTGCCAAGAATGAGCCCCATGGGGCAAAGAGAGAACAGTTGCTCTCCTTCCTAATCACAGTAGAAAACAAAACTCCTCCCCCCCTTTTGTTGTGAAATTGCCACTGTGTCTTTGAGCAGTGATTAAAACCCCAGCCATGTCAAATTTAAAGGGCAGGTTCCCAGGCATGGAGGGGAAGAAATCTGGGGTGGAGGAAAGAGGGGGAGGAGGGGAGGGAAGTAAACTGCAGCAAGTTTATGGAGGATTTGGGGATAGCAAAAGTCACGAGACTTGAGGCAATGAAAAGAAATGGAAAAACATGAACCCACAATTTTAAAAATAATAAATCAATCTGCAATGCTATCCTTTCTCTCTGTATCCATGTTCACTGACTTTCTATGCTCACTGCATTAAAGCATAGCCTTGTTTTTTTTTTTTATTAAACCTTTTTTTCTTTTTCAAAACATATGCATGGACAATTCTTCAAATTGATGAATGGATAGGCCATCAGCACGTTCCACTATAGACTTTTCTATCAAAGAAAGATGAACAAGTAAAAAGAACCGGAACCCAGACTGCTTTATAGAAGGCTGTGCTTGCCGTTTTTGTGGTATCAAGAAACTAGAAACTGAGTGGATGCCCATCAATTGGAGAATGGCTGAGTAAACTGTGATATATGAATGTTATAGAATATTATTATGTTAGAAATGACCAGCAGGATGACTTCAGAAAAACCTTGTGTTTAAAACCTTGTGTTCCAATTTTCCCTCCCTTCCCCCATGCCCTCCCCTAGATAGCAAGTAGTTCAGTGTATGTTAAACATGGTAGAAATATGTTACATCCAATATATGCATACATGTTTATACAATTATCATGCTGCACAAGAAAAATCAAATCAACCAGTAAAAAAAAAAAAAAAAAAAAAAAGAGAGAAGCAAAATAAAATGTAAGCAAACAGCAACAAAAAGAGTGAAAATGCTCTGTTGTGGTCCACACTCAGTTCCCACAGTTCTCTCTCTGGGTGTGGATGACTCTCTTCATCGCTGAACAATTGGAACTGGTCTGAATCTCCTGATTGTTGACAAGAGCCATGTCCATCAGAATTGATTACCTTATAATCTTGTTATTGTTATATACAATGATCTCCTGGTTCTGCTCATTTCACTCAGCATCAGTTCATGTAAGTCTCTCTAGGTTTTTCTGAAGTCATCCTGCTGGTCATTTCTAACATAATAATATTCTATAACATTCATATATCACAATTTACTCAGCCATTCTCCAATTGATGGGCATCCACTCAGTTTCTAGTTTCTTGATACCACAAAAACGGCAAGCACAGCCTTCTTAAAGCAGTCTGGGTTCCGGTTCTTTTTACTTGTTCATCTTTCTTTGATAGAAAAGTCTATAGTGGAAAGTGCTGACGGCCTATCCATTCATCAAGAATTGACTGATTTATATTTCTGCTGCTCAATAGGGAAGGTACTTTGGGGATCTGGGGAAAATTGTAAGGTACTTTTAACCCTGTGCAGAACAGGAGACTGGCAAACAGGAAATAACAGTGCCAGATTTTGTATATATTTTGTCTAGATACTATCTCTCCCAACAGAATGTAAGTTCCTTGAGGGAAGGGATTGTCTTATTTCTGTTTTTGTAATCCAAATATCAGCAGAGAGTCAGCCATACAATTTGCATTCAATAAAGTGTATTGATTGAGTGAATGCTATTTTGTAGTGATACAGATAATCATGATAATGTCAGAATTATGTGGTGGGAGGGTAGAGAATGTTGAAGGTTGAGGGATGAGTCAGAGAAAAAAAAGAATCTGGATTGTGAAGGACAGACAGAATTTGGGTATCAGTCTACATAGCAGTACTGTTAAAATTGGAAGAAAATCTGTTAGCCATCTGCAGAAGATGGCTTGCCAGAGCTTATTTTAAAGCCCTTTGTAAAAGGAGCAAGATACATGAGAGTGTTTACAATGCCAGGATACACATTCTGAGCTCCTGTGACATACTGAGTAAAGATCCACACTTTGGGAACACCCTTCAGCTCTGGTGTAGTATGTGTATTTTCAATGACCTAAGCAGTCTTTTACATGAATAACTCTTGTAACAGTAAGAACTGTTTAGAGCACTTGAATTATTCACAGTTTATAGTTCTTTTCTCAGCCATCCTCTTCTATTCTTCCCAGACTGTCTCGAGGTTTTAGGTAAGGACAAGATGTTCCAGTGGAGAAGAGATGAGGAGGATGTCTATAGAGACAGATGCAAATGAACAGAAGATGTAACCAAGCTGATAACTGAGAATGAATAAAAGAGAGTAACGCATTTACATGAAAATAATGTCAAGAACTCAAAAGCTCAGAAAGAATTGGGAAAGTGACAAATGTTTAGGAAAATAAGAAGGATTTATTTAGTTTTTTGCAGGGCACTAGTGCTTGTAGGAGATGGATGTCATGATGATGGACATCTACTACATCCCTATAACAAAAGAAAATTATTTTCAGACTGAAAAGTATAGAAGGAAAATGTCTGAAATATAATTGATATTAATGATAAAAAGATTGACTAATTCCAATTTTTGGTTAACTTCTAGAATGGATTATTAAAGGGATGCTTCATAAGAGAAAAGGGAACAACAAGCAAGCATTATAATCCAGAACAGGTCTCCAAGTCATATAAGACTAGTTATGCATATACTTTAACATATTTAACATGTTTGGGACTACCTGCCATCTAGAGGAAGGGATGGAGGGAAGAAGGGGAAAAGTTGGAACAGAAATTTTTGCAAGGGTCAATGTTGAAAAATTACCCATGCATATGTTTTGTCAATAAAAAACTATAATAATAAAAAAAGATTGGTTATGCAGATGAATGCCAGCTAATAAAGCTCCTTGAATTAAGAAGAAATTTTCCTTTTTGCATCTCTAAAACCAAGCACAAGGTTTTGTATATAATAAAAGGGAGTTAATTGGATAACATATAATGCCATCAATATAGCAAAACATGTGACAGTTTCATTATTTCCTTAGTTTGTTGGATAATAGGGAAAGATGTGAGCTAGATGATAATTTGTATTATAAGATGATTAATGACTGAATCAGAATAGTCATTAAAAAATCAATATAAATGTGAAAGAAGATCCAGGAGTTCTGTTCTTATACTCATTCTATTTACTATTTTATCAGTGGCTTAGAGGATGACAAATGGTATACAACTGGAAGCCCATACAAAGGAAAGATAAATAACTTGTTGGATGACAGAATCAGGCTCTCTGAAGTGCTCTACAGGTTAGAATGATGAATTGACCCCAAAGGGCTATAAAACTATGCATTCCCTTTGATTCAGCAATATCACTATTAGGTTTATAACCTAAAAAGATATAAAGGGCAAAAGGTCCTATTTGTATCAAAATGTTTACAGCAATTTTCTTTGTGGGGGCAAAGAATTGGAAATTGAGAGAAAGCCTAGCAATTGGAGAATTGCTTTACAAATTATCGTGTATGAATGTAATGGAATACTATTGTTTTATAAGAAATGATAAGCAAGTGGATTTCAGGAAAAAACGTGAGAAGACTTAACACAAACTGATGCTGAGTGAAATGAGTAGAACCAAAAGAAGTGCAGATGATTAACTTGGATAGACTGCTCTTCTCAGCAATACAATGATCTAAGACAATTCTAAAAGCATCATGCTGGAAAATGCTATGCATAGAAAGAACTATGGAATGTGAATACCGATTAAAGCATATGATTTTCACCTTTTAATTTTTTTCTTTCTCATGGTTTTTCACTTTTATTTTGATTCTTCTTTCACAACATGACTAATGTGGAAATATGTTTAATATGATTGTACTTATATAACCTATATTATATTGCTTGATGTCTTGGGAAGGAGAGAAGAGAGGGAGCGAGAAAGAGAAAGAACAAACTCAAAATATTGTAAAAGTAATTTTGAAAACTATCTTTACAACCCATTGAAATAAAATAAAACACTATTAAGTTTCCACTATTAAGTGGAAAAAATAAAAAAGAATGATGAGCTGACATTAAAATTATTATATATAATAGGTATAAATATAAGTTCTTCATATGGGTTTGAAATACAATCTAACAACATAAATATAAGATGAGAGAGACTTTTTAGGACAATGATTTTTGTGAAAGAAACCTAATGCTTTCAGCTCATTGTATACTCTATATGAGTGTGAGATGGCAGCTAGAAAAGCTAGCACAATCTTGGGCTTTGTAATCTCCAGAACAAAGTTGGTCCTATTGTTCTCTGCTGTAGGTTAAGAACTGAGATAACTGCCTTTGATAATGTTGTTTTACCAGACCCCATGTTTCCTGGAATGTGACTGTACTTTCTGACTGACTGATTACAATGATTTTCTTAATGAATACTCATTTAGTTGTACTTTTTTTTTTTTTATTCTTGTCCAAGAATGATGAACTCAATAAAATTTTTTATGCAGTCAGTACTGAAGAACTCCAGGCCTAAGTTAAATAAGTTTATGCCAACCTAAAGTTAGGTAATCAAATATGATTAATCATATTTTTATAAGCTAAAAATATATTCTGCTATAATATCATAAATAGCCTTTTTATCTGGGCAAATTACTTAACAGCTCAGTCTTTTATGCAACTGTAAAAAGTCTAAGTTGCCTAGTTGCACTGAAAAAGAAAGTTTTCTCACTAGGAGCTCTTTATGCCAATGAAATTATGTCCAAACCCAAATCTAAAAACTTATTCTTTGGAAATGAAAAGTTACATGATGTGTATGACCAAGCTAGAACATATGACTAATAATTACTTTTGTGAATAAAGAAAAAGAAAAAAGAACAAAATAAAAAAGAAGAAAGAAGAAAAAACAAACAAACTCAGCGCTGAGAACATGTATGAGAGGGGTAATGGAGATGGTTCAATAATATAGCACGAATAAAAGATGACAACAAACAGTAAATGGTGTAATGAAAGCATAGGAAAGAATATTTGACCTGGAGTTAGAGGACCTAGGTCCAAATTCTATCTTTGATTTTATTCTCTGTACAATCCCAAGGTGTCTCTTAATCACCCAGAGCCTCAGTTTCCTCGTTTGTAAAATTAGTCATTTGGATTGGATGTATTCTAACATTCTCTCAAACTCTATTTCTATAATCTCATGAATAAGAGGAAAGCATCTAATATGTTAGAAAGACCTTTATGGATTTTTTGAGGAAAATTTAAATAAAAAAGATTGGATGAGAAAGCATGGGAGAAATGAGATTTGCATTAGGAGAGAGAACATCCACAGCAACAAAACCATGGCTCCCCACAAATGTCAATTCTTTCCTCCCTTTTATTTCTCTCTTCCTTTTCCTTCCAAATATATAAAAATATTGAATCAAAATACTTAGCAAATGTTTTAATGACTAGGGATAATATAAATGCATATGCATGTAAATTTTATAAAATAAGAGTGAATATCCTTTCATGAAAGTTATTTGACTGAGCCAATCTCTTGCTCTAGTTCTGGGCAAAAATGGGAAACTCAGGAAGAAAAGTGAAATGGCAAAACAGCCTTTGGAAATGTCAGTCAGTATAGCTAGAAATTTCTGTCCCCAAATAAAAACATTAGAAAAAACCCTTTGGCACTGAATTGCTTTGTAGGTCCACTTTGGTGGTACTTACATACGTGGAGAATAAAGAAGGCAGAACACAAGATTTTGCTCTTTCTTTCTATGACTAACAATCTCCATAGTCTAATCTACTTTTTTATGAAGTCCAAAATGCCTTGAATTGAGTTGAGAGTTTGATCTTTAGAGATAATGATTCATTCGTATTTATGGTAAAGAGATATGAGCATAAGCATAAGATTAAGTGAAAAAGACAAAAGCAGAAACAAAAACGAAATTGCCTTCTCACCTCTTTCCAAATCCTTAGATTCTCAACTGAACTGCCATTTATTATTGCAAACTTTCCCAGAGCAGGAACCTCCCCCTTCCACAGTTGTTATACCTCTCTCCCTTCTCAAATTACCTTGCACTTATAATTGTAAATGTTGTACCCCTCCTTCCGTATGCCATCTTCAATAATTTCAACAGATATGCTTGTGACTTGTCCCACACCCTAGCCCCATAGTCTCTCGACATGTTCAACTCTAATAGCCCCTCACTTCAACTTGATCCACATCCATTACCTACCAACAAGTCAAGTTGCTACACCAAATAGGGCCATTGCTTGGACCCTGTTCTTACTGTAAATAAAATATCATTTCCAGGATCTTGAACTCTAAAATTCTTTTTAACAAATTTCTGTCCTTCCATGTATCCTACATTCTCCCTTTTAGTAAATTCATTCTTTATTGTCTTCATTACACCTGTAGCTCCCTAATTGTTCTCAGTTCTCCCACACTTTTGCTCTTCTTTGATTACCCATCCAGTTTAAATACTCACAAATTTAAATGTATCAGGATTATACTCCCTAACATTCTGGAATCCCCTGACTCTTTGATTTCCCTCCATACCCATTTGTTTTATAATCTACTTTGTATTACACTTATTTGTGTTTCTTTTCTGTTCCCCTTTAAAACTATTCATACATATCTGGTGAGCAGAGACTTAGTTTTCTTTATCTTTCCCCCTTCACCCCCCACTTGTTTTAAGCACTTAGTAAATGTTCCTACATTTACTAAATAATGAAGTGAATTATTTCAAGGAGACTGACAAATCTGATAAAAGTCTGCACACATACTCTGTTGAATTAGAAAAGCCTTGGAGTAGCTCAGAGGGCTGGCCTGTTGCTATGAGCCAAGCTATTTCAGTTTCTAGACCCACAGGTCTTTCAGTGGGTGATCTGGCAACAGACACCATTATGGGCAGAAGCATCATCTAAACTCTTTTTTCCTATTATAGTTCCAGAAAAACAATACACCAGAAAACAATCTAGTTTATAAATGGGCTAGCCACAGATCCACAAGCTCAGAAAGCTTAATGGAAACTTTTCATTTTATTCAGACTATTTTATTCATTTTGATCCAAGAGGTTTTTATGTTTTTTGAAAATAAATATTAATACTGAGAAGGTTCTTTGTTTCTTTTTTCTTTTTTTTTGCCATCATAGTTGATGATCGAAAGCTTTAAATGAAAAGCTTTCAAAGCAATCAAATGCAAGAAAAAAAAAAAAGACAGCTCATTTTTTCCTCTGCAGACAGAAATGAAAAGGTTTTTTGCCTAGCTTGGCTAGAGGGTTACTGATTCATAGGACGCCAGCTTGAGAGTTCTACTCAGTTTGATTTGGAAATGAAAGACCTCATCCAGCCAAAATTACCCAGCCACATAACTGCAGGCCCAAACACGTCCTGTAGACCTCTTCTTTTCTATTTTGGGGAGGGACGTGGAGTTGGCTAAACCCACTGTAAAGGTCAGGTAACTAGGAGTACCAAACTGGGCTATAGGAAGCAACCAGGCTCAGCATTTTATAATATTGCAGAAACCTAGCGTTCTGAGGATAATCACGTCACACTACTTTGTGCTTCAATACTCACCCGTCAATTGGAGGTTGGTGAGTAGGGAATTGTTCCAATCTTTCTTCTTGGAATAAATGGAAGAGTAACTGATCAGAAAAATCTTTAAACTCTACAAAATGCAGAATGCTATAAATAAATTCCTTGAGTTTCTTAATATTATAGCAACTGTCTAATAATGTCTTTTTTTCTCTACTGGCTCTATTGCTTAAGACCAACACAAAGGTTCAACAACTCATGATCATGCTGGCACTTTATAGCACTTGTGGCTACTGCTGGAAGCATCACTCTTATCCACCACATGCACCTGCCTCTTTTTTATTTCTCATTTTCTCTTGCTATTTTTTCCTCTCCTTTTCTTCTCATCCTTTTTCCTTTTGTCCTCTTTCCTTTTTTTCCCTTTGTCTGTACTCTAGGGCTAATAATGGCCACCCAGGGCATCAGAAATTCACACCAGTAGCGAGCAGGGATAAAGAGGTTGCTGACCTCTGGCCTAAAACCATTTTAAAGAAAGAAGCCAATCAAGAGGCATAGACAATTTTCTAAAGGTGTTGTGAGTTTTGTCATGTTGGTCTCATGTTAAGGAAACCATCAGCTGACTGTCACAACAGAAGCTACCTAACCTTATTCTAAGGTACGAAAAACTAGCTATAAATATCAAAGGCACTTCTGCCTAGATTCTACAAAATGGCTTGGGGAAAAAGGTCTATTATCAGTCCAAACGCACAGTGACCACAGTATCTCTTTATATTTAAACTACTGGGAACAAGGAATGGCTGTGAGAACACAGACTTCAGTGAGAGTCATGCTATAAACCAGATTGTAAAACAGGTTTTGTAGGTCAATTTTACAGACCAGTTCTCCAGTTTTATTTTACACACATGCACATATACATGCACAAGGGCACACCCACACACTTACTTTATCCTGATGAATTATTTGCCAGTAAAATTTTGCTACAGCATATTTCAACCTTCCACTGGTTCTTTGATCTCAACAATGTGAGTATTGCCTCCAACAATGTGTATGGCCCTCCATCCATCTCTTTCCATTCTGTGTGACTGTCAGCCAAAGTCTGGCCATGAAATCGCTGCAGGGGATCCACCTAACATCTAAGGATTTTTATAACATTATATTGATATTGCAGGGATGCCAACAGAGCACATGGAAAGTGGCTCATATTGTTTTCCCAGTCATGTAATTCTCTTTCACCAATGGCATCACAGGTCCAGTCCTAATCCCAGTCAATCTGATATTCTTCTATTGGCATCCTTCACACCCACTTCATAGGAAAGTTAGATTCACTGCCGATCATGGCCAAACCACAAATCCACTTGTTCAAGGTCAAGAACATTTTACTTCAGGCTAGCCATGGAGCATTTGGATCTTATTTAATTTGCTGATTATGTTCTTGGTACCTCTGAAAAGCAGCATGGAATAATGGATAGTGAGCTAGCTCTGAAGTTAAAATGATCTGGATTCATGTCTAGCCTTTGACACATACTGCCTCTGATTGCAGGCAAGTCATTTACCTTTCTTGTGCTCAAGGCAACTTTAAGGGCATGTCCTTGCCTGGAAGTTCCTTAGACTAATGAAATCATAGGCTCAGAATTTATTCCTTTTCTCTGTCTCTAGTGTGCTCTCTCTCTGTTTCTCTCTCTCTCTCCCTCTCTGTCTCTGTCTCTCTCTGTGTCTCTCTTTCTGTCTTTTTCTCTGTATGTCTCTCTCTGTGTCTCTGTCTGTCTCTGTCTCTCTCTGACTCTCTGTCTCTTTCTGTCTCTCTGCTTCTGTCTCTGTCTCTGTCTCTCTCTCTCTCTATAATGTCTCTCTCTCTATGTCTCTGTCTCTCTGTCTCTTTCTTTGTATGTCTCTCTCTATGTCTCTGTCTCTGTTTCTGTCTCTCTCTTCTCCCTTCTCTCCCTTTTCCTCTCTCTATAGATTAGGACAAGGATACTGAAGGGAAAGGGCACGTTAGGTGTATAGTATACCTTAAGTTCTCTGTGTGCTACTGAAAAGAAAAAAGATTAAGACCCTTGATCCACCAAAAGGCATGAAGAGCAGGGATAGGGGCCATACCAGATTCAAAGCAACCTTACTTTGGCTCTGGCTACAATAGCTATTCAGGTTGAAGCAACAAGAGGAACAGAGCCATGTTATCTCAAAGGAGGATCTCTTCACTTAGTACATCTGTTATAGATGCAAAAGAGGTTTATACGAGTTCCCACATCTTTCCCTCCTCCCCAAACCCCTAACTTGGTTGTGTCTGTCACTTATTTGTTGTAGGGCCACAGTAAGAATATTGGAAGAGATTAAGAACCAAAATAATTTTGCAAAAGATTGCTAAATTCAAAGTATTTAGTATTAACAGCAGGATAGTAGTTCCTCTGGAAATTTGTTTCTCACTAAGCTGGAGCCTACATTTCTCTAGAGCTTGTGTGGTCCTAGATACTAGGCATATTTGGAGGAAGCAAGGCAATGGTGCTGGTTTTTTCTACCTGCCAGAAGAGTGTCAGTGTTAGTGCTATGAGCTGCCAGTGAGTGAAGCTTTCAATAGAGCAATAATATAGGAGTATAATTTTCCTTACTAAAATAAATTACCCAGTCTAATATACACAAGAGATATGAAGAAAGAACAGAGCAAAAGGATACTTTCTAAGCAAATGTTTACTGTTCAAACTCTGTGTATTTCTAATGTCCATATAAAGAATAGAGTTCTTTAAACATTTTTTTCTTTTTAGTCCACACAGAGTGGTAATGGTACCATCTTTATTTCACAGCGTATTTCTACAGCATATTTCATCTTTGCCTCACAATGGGGCATTTAATTACATGTCTCCATTATCTGTCAAGTGCAGAATCCTTGTCTCTTCTTCCACTAGACTTGAAGCTTTTGGAAGGCAGGGATTTTGAACCAGATATTCCAGGACAGGAAGGGGTCTTTGGGATTATCTGTTCCAATGGGTCCCTTTATGGTTATACACAAAGAGAAAGATGTCTGGAGCACTGAAATCACATCCCCAAGGCCACACTTGGTAAGTCATGGATCTAAAATTAGGGCCCAGATCTCCTGGTTCTCTCCCATCCTATCATGTCAAAGCTGCTTCCCCTTTCCTTTTTGAACTCTCACCCTCCTCTCATTTCTATTTCTTTTGTATGCCCTGCAGAACCTGATATGCAATTGAACGCATAGAGGACCCTCAATAAGAAACTTTTTCAATGGATGATTGATCAAAGGCACAATGTCTCTTTCAAGTGTGTCATCTATTTTAAACTATGAATTTGAACTTCAGGAAAACATCTTTTATATATGCCTTGGTACTGTATTACTAAGTGGATAATAGTAGATTAGTGGTAAAATAGTAGATAGAATGAGTGGGCCCAAACTCAAGAAGGCCTGAGTTCAAATCAGGACTCAAACACTTATTAGCTTGTGATATTTGGCAGGACACTTAACCCTGTTTGCCTCAGTTTCCTCAACCGTAAAATGATCTAAAGAAGGAAATGGTAAACCACTCTATTATCTTGCCAAGAAAACCCAAAAAAGGTTCATGGGGAATCAAATACGTCTGAAATGACTGAACAACATCAAGCAGAATAACAAGAAGAGGCTAATATAGATGCTCTTTTAAAAATGCAGTTTCAGCAATCACAGCTCAGGGAGTGGCGATTCACTGTTCCAGAAAGTTGAATTCTGATTTTGCTTGTAATCTATATAAGCAAAAAAGCACATAGGTGTGGCCTTCAGTCAATGCCTAAATACTGAAACTGACATGCAACCCTTCCCATTTGGGATTTATGTTGTTTTCTTTAACCAGGAAGCAAGAAATACATCTCTCTTCAGATAATTACTTGTTTTCCAAAGAAGAAATGAAATCTGCCTCTTTATTCTTGTTTCTTTACACTTGAGAAGGTAACGTGAGATATAAAAGTAGGACAAAATATTTAAAAGTTTTTGCCCAATAGTACTCTTGTTTATAAATTTAGACAATGGGAGGCAGTGTCATGCAATGATTTGGTGTCAGAAGATCTGTCTAGATCTCAATTTCCTCCTTTGTAAAATGAGAAGATTGGACTAGATGAGCCCTGTGATCTCTTCCAAAACTTTCAAATGTTATATACTATGTATTTTGTCCTTTAACAACTTCTTCTTCTTCTTCTTCTTCTTCTTCTTCTTCTTCTTCTTCTTCTTCTTCTTCTTCTTCTTCTTCTTCTTCTTCTTCTTCTTCTTCTTCTTCTTCTTCTTCTTCTTCTTCTTGTCCTTCTTCTTCTTCTCTTCTTCCTCCACCTTTTCCTCTTCCTCCTCCTCTTCCTCCTCATTTTCCTTCTCCTCCTTTCTCTTCCTCCTTCTAAATACTACTCACTTTCTTCTATCAATACAAAAAAATCAGATAAAATAATGCATTAAAGATTTGTTAGGTGCCTAAGTGCCCACCTTGGTTCCACGAGTGGTGAAGATATACCAAGAAGCATAAGACAAAAAGTTCTTATCTTCTAGCAACTTGAAATCTTGTTGGGAAGACAATGATATGTATATGGATTAACTACAAAGTAGAAGTAAAACATGTGAGGGCTAAATTATGCAATAAAATAATTTGCATTTTAATTGTTTCTACAAAGAATTTTGCATACATTTCCTTAGTTGATCTTCTTAATGACACTGTTAAGTAGTTAGTACTCATGGGGCAATTAGGGGCCTCCGTCTGGATCCATTCTCATTATACCTTTAGTAGCCGACTGCTTTGGGCATGGAATGGATGATTTAAGTCTCCTCTCTTTAATTCTCCATCAAGTGCAATCTCTACACTGTCTTAAAATGCACAAGAATCTAGGAAACGGAGACAATTAGTTGGGCTGTAATTGCTGGTGAAGACATTGTAGAAGTAAGATTTGTGCTGAACCTAGCAGAAGATGTAGAGTTGGAATAGGCAGAGCAGAGGAAGGAAACTCTAAGTAGAATTGAGGGCACTCAAGTAGTAATAGTAATATATAATATCACTTGACAAATATTATCTCATTTGATCCTCCCTGAAAGGTAGATGCTATTCTCTCCATTTTATAATTGAGGAAACTTGGCAGCGCACAGAGGTTAAAGTTATTTGCTCAGGGTCACACAGCTAATAAGTATCTGAGGATAGATTTGAACTCAGGCCTTTCTGATTCCAGGTCCAGTGTTCTACAACAAGCAAAGTGAGATGAGATGATGAGATTATAAAAGGCCTTGAATCCCAGCCTGAGGTATATGGACTAGATTCAGGAGCCAGCTGAAATGAACACACAAATTTATTGTGAAGCACAAAAATTTATTATGATTAATTTGGCAGAGGAGGAAAAAACCCATCTGACCAGAAGAATGGTAAATTCAAGGAGCTAACCTAGAAGATCAGTGTATTTGGTGAAGAAGCTGGATGTGTAGACAACTGAAATCAGGGATATCAGCTAAAAAGCAAATAGTCAGAATACAGAGAATAGCATTGTAAATGGAAGGAAGAGAAAAATTCAAGCATCAGTAAAACTGAAATATAGAATAACTAGTCCAAATATTACTAATTAGAAGTTTTATTTCCAGTTTGGATTTTGATACAGGAGAAATCAGACATGGTCAGAGACTTTTGTGAGTATAATTCATAATAAGTAGAAGAGAATCTGGAACTATCAGTTTCTGGATCATAATAATAGCCTTCATGATATACCCAAATGGGTTCTTAAAATCTTTCAGTCATGGCTGATTTTACTATGATCAGTTATAACAACTTCAGTACAAAATGTATATTTGGTGCTAACTGTATGTAGGCTAATATATTAATAATGTGCTGTGGAAAAGCAATAGAAATAGAAATAGAAAACATAGTAGTTTCTGACTTTGAGGAATTACAATGTAGCTAGAGGGACATACTATGTGTATATTAAAAAGGTTAAATAGTCCAACAAAAACATAATATCAAAGCCTGGTATAAAATCTATTTATAATTTATATATAATTTGAGTATTAAGGGGATGCCAACAAAGCTGGATGATACCAGGGGTCCTCAAACTACGGCCTGCGGGCCAGATGCAGCAGCTGAGGATGTTTATCCCCTTCACCCAGGGCTATGAAGTTTCTTTATTTAAAGGACCATAAAACAAAGTTTTTGTTTTTACTATAGTCCAGCCCTCCAACAGTCTGAGGGACAGTGAACTGGCCTCCTACTTAAAAAGTTTGAGGACCCCTGAACCAAGAAGGACCTCTTGGAGGTGGTCTTTGACCACCAAGTCAAATTAATCTCCCTAAACCTGTTTTCCTTTCAACCTTTTGATAACCACATATGATAACACTTTCAAAATGAACATATTCCCAGGATGAAATATAAAATAGCACAAATCCTCTGCTCTGGCCAAAGGGTCATTTGATACAGTGGTGTCTGCTGATCGTTATGTAATCAATTCAAGACAGTAACATGCAAGGATTATTTTTGACTCAGTTCAGATATAGTAAAGTATAAATATTGACTTGACTAGAAGACTCAACCAATAAATGATCACTTGCCCAAGTGCTAACATAGTTCTTGATTTTATCTGTCTGTGCCTGAGCATGCTTTCTATTTATAGAAGACTGGCTGACTTCTGTGGAGCCCAGGGTTTTATGCACAATTATTTCATCCTATCTATATTTCAGCAGATTTATATTCATTGTCATATGCATCTAATGATTGCCTAGTACTCAATAGGCTATTCTTACATATCCCCATGTTTTCAGCTCTCTTTTTGTTCTATAGATTTTACTGACAGCCCTTCATTTACAATTAAAATAGGTTTGCTGAAAATTCCACCAAATGTAGAGCATTTCTGTTTAGCAATTCCCCCGCAGAAGCCATTCCTCCTTTAAATGAAGGATTCCTTTTCTGCGCCTACTCTTAGCACATGGCCTAACCATTCCTGTCCCTAAATATTAATCATGCATAATTTTTCTTTCCTCTTCCCTACAATTTCCTTTTATGGCTACCATGAACTACACTGGATCTGTTATTTTTAAACTCCTGGGGTGTTTTTCTTTTTCACTCAACTGATTTACTGAAGCTTGGTCATGGATTCACAAAATATACTTTGTGCTTATTTTTCCACATAGTTATTTAGATCTTGAAGGCACAGCAGCCTTCATTTTTGGTCATCACTATTTGTAGCTGTTACAGGTGAAAATGTTAGATAATGAGATAGTCATAGTAAGAGTAAAAAAAACAACAAACAAACAAAAACTCCAAAGAGATCTTTCTTCTCTGGGCTGAAGTGAAGGGCCTAAAGCCAAGGAATACATAAGTGAGTAAACTAGCTTAATATCTTGTTGGGAATCATTGGAAGTCAAGAATTGGTAATAGGTTTTAAATCCTGAAAAACACTAAGGAGAGGAAGAAGAAATTCAATTCAACTCTCTTTTTAGGTCAGTAAAAAATATAAAAACCACCTTAACATATATACACATTTGTATATATGTATGCCTGTTTATATATATATATATATATATATATATATATATATATATATATATATATATATATATATATATATATATATATACATACTATATACATACAAAATATATTTTTTCTTTCACTCTCACACATACTACTAAACTTGGGGGAATCACAGATTAATTAATTCAGTTATTTACACTGACTCAGTTACATATACTTATTAAGTTCCTAGACAACATAAGATGCTATACTAACAGGAGGAAGTTAAAGATAAAATAAAGGCACACTCCTTGCTCCAGTGCTGCTTAATTAATGCATATCCACATGACTTAATTAAGGAGCTCACTTTTTTAAGTGTAAAAGAAAGAATATAAACCAGAGAATAGAGGTTTTTCATCTTTTTTTGTTTCATGTACTCTGTTGGCAGACTGGTAAAGTCTCTACACTTCTTCTCAGAATACTGTTTTTAAATGTACACAATAAAGTACATAGGATTACAAAGGAAACAAGATATCAAAGTGGAGTGTAACACACACATACACATTCACACACATGCATTCTTAAACACCCCTGTAATGGTGAATCTGTAAAGTCCTTCCCAAAGGAATCTCAATAAATGTTTCTTGCTTATCATCATTGCCACTGACAATGAAATAAGTGTCTGCAACAGCCTTGAAGTAGCTCCTTCTTGGGATTTTCCTGTCTTCATTAGAACAATGGGGTGATTGCTACGGTCTCTTCCACCTCTAGCAGTTCTGTGATCCTGTGAATTCATTGCTTCTACATAAATAGCTCCTAAATAAATATGCACCTACATAAAATAAATTCTTTTCCACTTGATTTTTTTTTCAAGAATGAACAAATAATCACTGGAATCTTCCTGAAAGACACCCTGATCTGCAGCTACTTCTGTCCCATTCAGTCTTTGGCCAGTGAATTCACTGCTAGATATCTAAAGAAAGGCAGTCACAATCTACTACAGTGTTCTTTGAGCCATTCCCAGAGTTCCCACCTACTGGGTTGAAAATATTGAATTGAATAATGCAGAATTTCCAAGTGAATAAAGAATGCTCCTTCTAGGAACAAATCCTCCTAAGTGTTATTGCCAGTATTTAACTTTAGGTTGGCTTTGCTATGCCTCAGTCTCCCTCAGTCTCATCAAAGGAGATACTAATACCTGTTTGAGAAACATATCTAATGATCCAAAGATGAGGAAAGCTCTGGCTTTTCTAGCTATTACTTTTTGGACATGTTGCGTCCACTTTATTGGCCTGTAGAAATGCAATAAATGAAAACCAGGCAATTTTAAAAAATTAGTATAGAAGTAACAGTAATAAAAAATGGCACAACAATATTCACATGTGGATTTCTGTACTTAAGTTGGCTTTGTTCTTTGTCTCAGAAAAATAAACATTATATATCTCTTATTTGAATTAGACCCATCAGGGAATTACTGGAACAGTTTACAAAAAGGTATCTTCTATAAGGTCCAGTTAGCATAGACTTGGTTTTCACATTTTAAAGTATAAACAGAATCAAAGAAGGTTGGGGAATTTTCCATATATTTCTATAAATATGTGATCAAGTCTAAGACCAAACATGATTATTCTAATTCTTTGAACTACATGACAATAAATAAGAATGGTGGAATTAAAATAGAGCATGTAAGAAAGCAAAATATTAGGAAACAGTTAATTTGGGGAGAAGTCTTCTATAATATGAATTCTGCAATGTTTTCTGTTGTAAGTGGTTAAATTTAATAATTCAATTCAGAAACAAGTTCTGCAAGGTATGAGGAGAAAGACCTATTACAAAGGAAAGGATCTTTAAATGATACAAGGCTGTTCTACACCCATTGCAAAAAGAAAGAAAGAGTGGAATGATGAGTTCTGAAAAGTAATAAAGCTCAGGATTCAGCCAGGGGTGGTCTATCCTGTAAATTTGAGCATAATCATTGGAGCAAAAGATGGTTATTCAATAATAAAGGCAATTTTTTAAAAATTTAGAAAGAAAGCCAGGACAAGAGATTATTTGCCTCTTGAATATCCAAAATGACAGAAATCCATAAGGAGTAAATAAATATGACAGGCAAGGATAGCAGCAATGACATCAAGGAGACCATTAAAAGATTTCTTTCTAAATATATACAAGAAGACAAGGATGAAAGCAGAAATCTGGGAGAGACAACAGTAAAGAAAAGAATCAGGGGCATTAAGGATAGAACCTAGTGACACCATGATTATAGGTGTTTTGTAATTAAAAATATTGGCTAACTGAAAAGGAGAGGAAAGGAGAATATTAAATGATGAGAGAAGAAGTGGATGAGAACCAAGGAGAATAGGGTCACCTTAGAGGAGATTGAAAGAAAATAGCTGAAGGAATATAATATTATGTCTAAGAAGAAGCGGGAACTTGAAACTGAAAAGCTTCTACCCAGACAACATTAATGAATCTAGAATTAGAAGGGAAGTGGTTGAATGGGGAAAACAATCTTCGTATCAAATATCTCTAATAAGTGTTTGGTGTCTAAGATAAATAAATAATACATATATACAGATGTACATGTATATGACTAATACTCTTTCCCAAATAGATAAATTATTGAAGGATATGAGTAAAGAGTTTTTAAAAGAATTGTATTTATAATCACATAATTTTTTTCCAAACTAGCAATAATGAGAGAAAGGCAAATCAAAAAACCCTGACATTTCACCTTAAATTCTGCGAAATGACAAAAATGATTTTTAAAAAAATGAAAATAGACAATGTTGGAAAGATTGTGGAAAGATGGGCATAACAATATAATGTTGGTGGATCTATAAAATAGTATTACCATTTGGAAATTCTTTGAACCATATTCTTTGAACCAGACAAATTGCACTTATACTCTAAGGAAGTCATTAACAAGGAAAAGGTCCTATATATTCCACATTATTTATGTCAGAACTTCTGGTGATGGCTAAGAATTCAAACCAAAGTTGATGCTCATAGAGTGGAAAATGGCTAAACATATTGTGGTATATGAATGTAATGGAATATTATTGAACTGTAAGAAATAATGTGTGTGCTCAGTACAGAGCAGAGCTTATATATAAAAAAATTACAATAATGTAAATGGAAAGAATGACATAAAAAAAAAAGAACTCAAAAGGAAATGTAACAAAATTATAAAAACCAAATAGATTTAAATGAAGATATGAGAAGATATCTTCAACCTACTCCTTCATGGAAGTGGGAAGTCCACAGGTATTACACAATGCAAATGTTTTCAGACTTTTTCAATGTATCTATCAATTGTGCTAACCACTTTTCCCTCCTCCAAAAAATACTATTTGTAAATAGGGGATGACTCTCAAGGAGGAAGAGGGGGAAAGATACATGGAATATAATGGTGATATAAGAAACATAAAACATCAATAAAAACTTAATTTTTAGAAAAAGAGTTACCTAGAGCATTGGAAACTTAAGTAACTTGTTAAGTCACACAGCCAATGTTTGTAACAGAATAAATCTGAATCTAACTCTTCTTGCTTCTGTGATGAGTTGTTTATTCACTATACCATGCAGCCTCATATATTCAAAAGTTTGCAAGATAAACATAAGATAATTCAGACTTTAAGGACCCTAGTAGCTAAGGGCATCAGGAAGATGTTATGTGAAAAGTTGTATTTGAACTGAATTTTAAATAAAAACAAGAGGTTTTAAGTGATAGAAGTGAGAAAGGAAGGGAAGACAATGAGTGTAAAATCATGGAGAAAGGAGATAGCTCATGTGTGAGGAATCTATGTCTGGCTAGATATCAAAGAAGGTTGGAAAAGTAGCTTGTGAAGAGCTATAAAAGCCTTATAGAAGAATTTATATTTGATCTCAAAGGCTATAGGGAATTTGTTGAATAGGATACTGCCATGATCAGATGAAGTTTATCTCCATCTTTGTGGAGTGTAGATTGGAAAGGACAGAGACTTGAGACAGGGAAATTAATTAAGATGATGATGCAATAACCTGGGGAAGAAATTATGAGGGCCTGAACTAGGGTGTTGTCTATGTGAGTAGAAATAAGGGGAATACATACAAAAGACAATATGGAAATAAAAATAAGATTCAGCAACTGAATGGAACGGATTAGGCAAGTCAACCCTGGGAAGACAGATTTTTTTTTTTTTCTCTCTCTTTTTTTTAAATAACTTTTTATTGACAGAACCCATGCCAGGGTAATTTTTTACAACATTATCCCTTGCACTCACTTCTGTTCCGATTTTTCCCCTCCCTCCCTCCACCCCCTCCCTCAGATGGCAAGCAGTCCTTTACATGTTAAATAGGTTATAGTATATCCTAGATACAATATATGTGTGCAAACTGAACAGTTCTCTTGTTGCACAGGGAAAATTGGATTCAGAAGGTATAAATAACCCGGGAAGAAAAACAAAATGCAAGCAGTTTATATTCATTTCCCAGTATTCTTTCTTTGCATGTAGCTGCTTCTGTCTGGGAAAACAGATTAAAGACATTTTAGCTTCTAATGAATAGGTCCAGCTGCTATCAACTACAGGTGATAGAAATAAGGGATCCTTCTCATAGAAACCATCCTGTATTATGATGACGAAGGTATATTTGAGCCCTTCAGAATACTGTTCCCCCAGCTGGGTAAAAGTAATCCCTGGTAGTTCTTGGTTACAACTAAAGTTATAACTTAAGTAAGGAAAAGGGAAGGAATTGCTCTGACTAAAGACCCCAAGGGATTAGTGAGGAGGGAGAAAGGAGATGGGGCTAATGTGGAGGCGTCATAGCTCCTGCCCCATTGAACAAAATCACAATAGATTCCAAAGAGTTCATGTTCTGCAGTGGTCACTGAGATAATATCAGCACATTCTGTTTCTAAATATAATCAAAATATTTTTGCTCACAGGCAAAAAAAACAAACAACCAAACAAAAAGGCCTTCTGATACTGTACAGGATGGTGTACCAATGTTTTGAGTAACAATCAGAGGTTGAGATAGACAGTAAGAGTCAAGTGTTTGCTGGGTGCCAACTACAATTACACATCAGGCACACAGATCTAGGCTAACAAGTTGGTCCTTATAATCATGGAGCTTACAATCCAACAAAGGAAAAAAAAATTAATAGGGAACTGAAGACGTCCTGACTGAACCCAGGCATAAGTGAGATGAAGTGTGAGTAGGCTATTTTCTATGGTGATAGTCCTAGGGAGAACCTTTCAGTTTTCCCAAAATGACAAATTTCATATTTTTCATGACCAAGCAATACAATTTAATTGGGAAGAAAATTAAAATGTATATACTATCTGAAATTGATAATATACCATCATATAAGAAAAAACAATCCATTTTGCAACTATACTGGGTGATTGAGACAGAAGTATTATGAAGTATTAATAGTATCACTACACCATTGTTAAAGTCTTAACAATCTACTGTAAAAGTTTGTCAACTCAAAAATTGTCTACTGTAAGAAGAGCCCATATTGTGTATATCTCAGATGATAATACATGAGGAAAGTAATTGAATCTGTGAAGGATCATTTTTTTTTTTTAAACAAGTTATATGCATGGGTAATTTTACAGCATTGACCATTGCAAAACCTTTTGTTCCAATTTTTCCCCTCTTCCCCCAATCCCCTCCCCCAGATGGCAAGTTGACCAATACATGTTAAATATGTTAAAGTATAAATTAAATACAATATAAGTATACACGTCTAAACAGTTATTTCTCTGTACAAAAAGAATCGGACTTTGAAATAGTATACAATTAGCCTGTGAAGGAAATCCAAAATGCAGGCAGACAAAAATAGAGGGATTGGTAATTCTATGTAATGTTTCATAGTCATCTCCCAGAGTTCTTTCTCTGGGTGTAGCTGGTTCAGTTCATTCTTGCTCCATTGGAACTAATTTGGTTCATCTCATTGCTGAAGATGGCCAGGTCCATCAGAATTGATCATCATATAGTATTGTTGTTGAAGTATATAATGATCTCCTGGTCCTGCTCATTTCACTCAGCATCAGTTCATGTAAGTCTCTCCAGGCCTTTCTGAAATCATCCTGTTGGTCATTTCTTACAGAACAATAATATTCCATAACATTCATATACCACAATTTATTCAGCCTTTCTCCAATTGATGGGCATCCACTCAGTTTCCAGTTTCTGGCCACTACAAACAGGGCTGCCACAAACATTCTTGCACATACAAGTCCCTTTCCTGAAGGATCATTTTCAAAGGTGAATGTTGGATAGAGACTAGTGATAAGGCCTATATTTGTGACTTCATTAAATATCAAATAAGGAAACTTCCTCTTCCAAGGCAGGTCAGTGTCTTCCCTATAGTTTAGTTTTAATGTCTAGGGGACTAAGAAGTTAAATGACTCACCCAGGATGACAAAATCAGTATGTGTCAGAGATGCACCTTGAACTTCTTTTTGGCTCTGACAGCTATCTGTCCATTGCATCATAATGCCTCACAGACAGAAAATGTCTTCAAAATGATCAAAATGGTTGATATACCCACCCATCCATCCAAGTATATATATATATATATATATATATATATATACACACACACACCCCCTCCAAAAACACACACATATATATGTATGTGTATGTATGTGTATATATATATATGTATATATACATATATATATATATATATATTCATGCATTCATACTTATTTCTATCTATTACCTATTTTCCAGTCATTTTCCTCACTCAGGTGAGACAGGTCATTATTGTACCTGTTTCATAGATAAAAGAAACCAAGGCTCAAAGAATTACATTAGCTAGTCCATGATCACAGCGCTAAAGCTAGAACCAAGAAAAACCTTAATAAAAGAATTCAGATCAGTCAGCCAACCAATAAAGGGAAAAAAGAGCATAAAATTTTTAATGAAACCACTGAATATAAAATTATATAATGAACCCTTATTTCTATGGCTAAGAAGATTTTTAAAAAATCAATCAATAGGGTGAAATACATAGCATATTTTACTATATATGGAAGGAAAAGTCATACTAATGTTTAATGAAACTACAATTTTATCAGCATTATGTTAAATAAATCGAACCTTTATTCCCATTCTGAAGAATTATTATGGGAAATATGTCAGGGGAAAAAATAACAGCAGGGAATAATAAATGCTATAAAGAAACAACTGAATAACTGGTTTGAAAACTTTTGTTATATTGAAATGTATTAAAAATTGGGGGTGAAGGTGGGGAAATAGAGGGGAAGTTTTGGCCCTGTCCAGAAATTGGTGACCTAAACCTGTCACCACAAGGTTTATTAAGCTATGTCAGGATGTTAACAAAGGAGGAAGGGAAGAATTAAATGAAGAAAGTAATAACTTAGGTAGGGTTCTTCCTCCTAACTGCAAGGAAAATCATTATGGAGGTTGGAAGCAGCCTGAAAGAAAAAAAAAATTATGATCCTTTCTTTGTCATTGTTACATCTGATCAGGAACAGGAAAGAAGAAGGAATAAAGGATGTAGACCAACAACTATTTGAAGCTTCCGCTTAGTTTAACTATCAAGGTGCCTCATTCAGGAATCATATTGCTAATGTGTAAGATCTGAAACACTCCTTGCATTGTTATTAATACAGGCAATAGTAAAAAGAACCAAAAGAGGGTTTTTAAGAAATCTTTGTTTAAATCCTGTCTCAAACTTTTCTAGTTATGTGATCCCGGGGAAGTCCTTAAATTTTCTCAACTTTCATTTTCTCATCTGTAAAATGGGAATAATAATAGCATCTACCTCTCAGGGTTGTGCTAAAGATAAAATGAGATAATATTTGTAAAGTGCTTTATTATTTTTAAATATCTCATTATTTGTTGGAAACAAGGAAAGGAATAAGGGAACAAATACTTATTAAGTATGGCAATCTAGCTCTTGGTAAACACTTAATAAATATTTATTCCCTTCTTCCTTTTCTTCTTTCCAACAGTCCTCAATCAGATATTCAATTAACAGTGTTTATTGTGCAACATCTGAATGCCTATCTTCATATTGGAACCAGCACTTTAATGGTAGACTCTTCAAATGTTTTCTGAATTTGGAGTGGTTCTGCTTCCAGAATACCTGAAGACTCATATTCTCTCAGCCTTCTTTTATACATTCACCCAGTTAGTTCCAGGATCAAATGATATAATATACAGAGAATGCTCTATAGATCTTCGAGGACTACATAGTTAATATCATCATCATCATCATTACCACAACATATTGGAAAATTATGGATAGGTGGAGGGCCTGCAACTTTTCAACAACTGAAAGCCTTGTAGGTGAGACATAATAAAAGTTCTCTTATGAATAATAGAAAAGAAAGTCAAGGTTTAGTTAAGTAGTCATTGATCTTTATTAAATTAGCTTTTTTAAAAGGTTAAGATTTATTTCCAAGTATATTTCTTAGACTCTTGCTTTATTTTGACAAGTTAATAATTAACAATTAGCATGTAGTATAATGTTCTTTTAATTAAGTTATATTTTAATGGAAAAGGAGAGGAATTGTTTTAAATTACCTATGTTCTCAGTTTTCCACATTTAAAGAAAACCTTAAGTTAAGGGATCTATTAGCAAGCATCATCATTAATAGGGCAGCAGCCATACAAATTACAAGTGTAAAGAGGAAAGTTGTCCCTGAGTTTCCAAATCAAATCAGTGACAGCAAGCATCATACAAATAAAAAAAATTTGGAAGACAATGCAATATTTCATGTCTTACTTCTACTTTCTTCCTACCACCAAAAGAGCAATAATAAACCAAGAATCAAAACTTATTAAAATGTGCAATTTGTGGTTGTGCGGATGTTGTTGGAAAATGGTGGCAAGGTCAAATAGAAGGAAAGCAAAACAAAAGTCCAAATTAAAAGTATTGCTAAAATCACTATTTTTCTTCTATAGTCCTACCTAGGATTTTCCTCATGGCATTGCAATACTCATTCTATTTTGCTTAAAATATTATAGCGTGGGATGAATTTTATTCTGGGACTCTGACTTTGCTTTTCCTTTTTCTGAAATAATCCAATATATATGTGATGTTTCTTTAATAAGAAAGCAAAATGAAAAAAAAAGAAAGCAAAGCAGATTCCAAATGGAAGATGAATTTTTTAATATACCAAGAAATGTAAAAGATTCTCTTAGACCTCTAGCTATCCTTTGCAACATGGATTTCAGTGTTTGAAAATATATATAGGCTGACATATATCAGTTAAAATTCTATCTTTGATTGAAGAAATAAATGCAGTTTCTGAAATAACTGACTACAAAAGGTCTTTTCAGTGTTGTGAGATAGATGGAACTTTCAGGCATTTTCCCTTTTGGGGGCTTGTTTGTATTTTTTCATGTTTGAGGGGTGTGTGTATATGTATGTATGTCTTGGTTTGTTGTGCAGGAAGCCTCACAGATATGACAGGATGATTTAATTCTGAACAAACCTCGCCTCCCTAAATTCTTAGAATGTAGATATATACCACTACCGGTATTCTTAGAGTTAGGCTTATACAGCCTCCTAGACCAAATATAATGAAGTAGAACCCACATTTCATTGGAATCCCTATTTTAAGCAATTTACAGACTTTTCTTTAAAACACAGGAAACCAAACATGAGACATTGCTGTAGATAATGGTTAAATAAACTCATGTGATATTTTTAATGGCTGTCAACAGAGTAAATGTTATCTATGCATACAAATATGAGATATTTGATATAAAAAATTCACACATGTGAAAAAGATTCAATAGTAAACATCTTAAAACTTGTAGGCAAAATTAAAGGCCTTTCTCCTACACTTACTTGTCAGGTGTATACTTTATTTAGAAGAATTCCAAGAATTGGTTCAAATACAGATGTTCTTTTGGAAACACTTTTAAATAGGAACTCACAAAATGTCCTACTCCCTCTTTTAACAGGAAGTAAAATAGTTAAGAGCTATGTCTGACCTAGAGCTATAAAGCTGAGTGAGGAATAAAGTACCTCAAACTGCTGGTCCACAAATTCCACCTAAAAGCCTGTGTTTGGACAGAATGCTAGTCCTGAATAATGAAAATCTGAAATCAAATCTAGCTTTGACACTAATTGTATGATCATGGAAAAATCCCTTAATTTCCCTCATCTATACAATGGGAATAATAATAACATCTACTTTCCCAGGATTGTTGTGAGGCTCAAATAAGATAATTTTTATAAAGCACTTAGCACAGTGCCTGATACCTTGAAAGTGTTATGTAAGTATTAGCTATCATCATCATCATCATCATATAAAGCATCTTTAACACTAATTAGAAACAACAGGATCATAACAGGTGAGTTAAACTTAAGATATAATCTTGTACCAGTCTAACAGGGATTTCAGGTCTGGTTATTGTGTCTATATTCCATTTACTAAAACATAGTTAATGTTGCTTCTCTTTGACAAGAAGTGGTATTGGAAAGTCTCTAGACAGAAAGAAGAGAGTAGCTGATAACTGGATTCTGCTCAAGACCCTCTTGAAGATAATAGCTGTAGGCAGCTTCTACTTGCTTTTGGAGATTTGGAAAAAAAATTGTTAATTACCAACCAAAGGCAGTGTCATATCTCCAGAAAACTTGAGAGTTCTACAATCAATAAGTAAGTAAAACCTCATTCAGGGGCCCCCAGCAATTATACCTTCAGTGCACTGAATAAAGTGAAAAGGAAATTTTACGTAAGACTTGGCTACCAAAAAAAAAAAAAAATCAACAGCTCTCACTTCCAGCAAGTAACTGAGACAAGGGGAATTTTGTAGTTATTTGCATAGTATCTTTTTTTTTTTTTATATATATTGTTTGTTTCTGTCACTAACACCTAAGAATACAGAAAGTACAGGTTAATCCCCTCCCTAAAGTTGAAAAACTAAATTGACATATGTCTTTCTGCTTTCTAAGTTATCATGTAGAATGAAAGGTTCCTATAAAGAATGTAACCAATAATTCAAAGGGAAAAGGGGAAAATGGGATCAATCCTACCCTGTATTAAAAGTTGTAATGAGGAAGATGGAAAGGAAGAAGGGCCACCAATGGTCTGCAGTTATATCATGTATATGACTGTGTGTACATGACTGTCTATGTTGCCCATCGGGTTTGAACAGTATGGATCCAAGAAGTAATGTAGACAGTCAATAAACATTTATTAAGTGCCTGTTATGTGTCAGATACTACATTAAGTGCTGAGGACACAAAGAGAGCAAAAGACAGTTCCTGCTCTCAAGAAGCTCAAGATCTAATGAGGAAGACAAGAAGTAAACAAGAAGTCACATTCGAGATAAATGGAAAATAATCAACAATGGGAAGGTACTAAAATTAAGAGCTATTGGGAAAGGCTTCTTGTAAAAGATGGGATTTTTGTTGGAATTTGAAGGAAGCCAGAAGGCAGCAATGAGGAAGGAAAGAATTTCAGGCATGGGAGACAGCCGGAGAAAATGCCAAAAGCTAAGAGATGAACTCTTATTTGAGTAACAGAAAGAAGGCCAGTGTCACTGGATTGAGTACATGGAAGAGAATAAAAGTGAAAGAGAGAATAAGAAATATTATACATACATATATAATATATAATATTAGAAAATGGGGATGGTGATAGGTTATGAAAGGTTTTGAAGGCCAAATAGTGGATTTTATATTTAATCATAGAGGTGATAAGAAGTACTGGAAATCATTGAATGAGGATTGTGGAGGTATGACATGGTCAGACCTGCACTGAACCTATTGAGACCAAAACTGAAGACCACTAATTAGTCCTGTTGATTAACATCATGACTACTGCTAGAAGAAATTCCGAAAACATTGCTGGAGTAAATATGTTTCTGGGCAAGAAACTGAAAATCTTAGGAACACAGGTGGTATTTTTCACTACTGCTAATTAAAGATAGGGGCCTCCAAAAAAAAAGGCTGGGAAATGAAGAACTAGTTAAAACAGTGATATCTAGAAGTGGGAGTAAAATTTGAAGGCCATGGCTTAAATTTTAAGTTAGCTTCAATGTCATAGAATATAGGTTATTAACTATCCTGTCAGTTCCTTCCCCAAGGACATACACTATGGTTGGATATGGTTTTAATAAATAAATGTACTTTAACAGATAAAAAATCTGCTAAGAAAGAAAATCACTTATTCAACTAATAGTTAATGAGTGCCTGTTATGTGAAATAAGGGATTCTGTTCAGCACTATGGGACATCAAAAGATAAATGGTACTATCTTCAAAGAACTCAAGAAAACACCTTTGTTAGGACTCCTACAAACTTATGAATACTATGGTTTATATAATCTTCATATATTAAAGGAGAGGTCTCTGATAGATTAGGAATCTGGAATGCCAGGTTCTGCAAAGATGAATGTTGAAAAACTATCTTTGCATGTATTACTCTAAAAAATTAAATTAAAAAACCCACTCTTATCAATCTATCTATCTATTATCTATCTAACCCAGACCACATGGAAAGGCAGAATGTGCTAAAATTATAGAACTTCATTTATCAATCATTCCTTAAGAAAATAAGTGATACATGCTAGGTCTCAATATCCTTTTGAAAATATCAAGAATGAATGGGGGTGAGGGAACCAAATTTGAGCTTGCTCTCTCTTGTTATTGTTGTTGTTGTGGAGTCATTTTAGTAATGTCCAACTATTCGGGACCCATTTGGAGTTTTCTTGGCAAAGTTACTGGAATAATATGCCATTTTTTTCTACTGCTCATTTTAGAGATGAGGAAACTGAAGCAAATAGTGTAATGCCCAGCTAATATCTGAGGCTGCATTTAACTCAAGTCTTCCAGACTCCAGACCCACTGCATCACCTAACCTTCTATATTTATTACTATATGCAAAACACCAAATTTTATTTCAAAACAACTCCTCTTTTTCATACATTAGAAAATAAGTATAGAGGTCTCAAGAGCATTCATCATCCAAGATTTCTTAGTGGCTAATACCAGGGAGTTGTTGGGAAATTATCAACACACTTAAAGATGGAATTAAGGAATTCTTAAATATTCAGAAAGTAGACAGCAAATGAGCTTATGCTTTAAAAATAATATCTATTAGAGGCATTATGTGAAAGTAATATAATAATACAACAATTGGCTGATGGCAAAATAATATTATATTTGAAATTTGGATACATATAAGACATACCAGCATTCTGATATAAAAATATAGTATCCTGGATTCACACAAATTCTGTATGAAAAGCTAAATTCAAGTTCATTTTAGTTAAAATAATTTCATTTCTAATCCAATTTTTCTTTTTCAGATCTAGAAAACAAACCTTTTTAATAAACAGCAATTAGGTTTCTGGTTACCTCTAATTTAATACATTTTAATATTTGAGTGTGTGTGGGAGGGATAAAATCCTATACACAAATAATAGGTTTTGTTGAGTTTCTTATTTTCTTGCTTCAGTCAAGTCTGATTCTTCAAGGCCCATAGAAAGGAACAAAGAACTATTTCTATGTTTACATAGAAACATACATATATATGTTTGATGATTATTTGAAATGTTTGGATTTCAAGTTGATTATCTTATATATGAATGAAGAAATCGAATAGTTAATTGTCACTAAATACCAATCTATTTATTTAGTGTTAAGACCTAATTTGAAACTTTTCTTCATAGTACCTTTCCTTCAGAGAAGAATATAAACATATAGATTGCTGACATCTCTTTCTTTCCAAGAAAGAGTTTCAAATAGATGGATATAGTTTCTTTCCTTTGTTTCAGAAAAAAAGTTGATGAAAAATGGTATCTTATTAAGAACCTACTAAGGATTAAATCCTGTGCTAAGAAATAGGAATTAAAATAAAAAAGCAAGATACTCTTCACCCAAAAAGGAACTTACATTATAATGGGGAAACAACACATGGAACAAGATATGGAAAAGTAGGAAGGAGTATACTAAAAATAGTTGGGATGAAGATGAGAAGAACACGTTCCCAGGGAATCCAGAAACAAATGATTTAGCTTCTCTACTACTGTTGCTTTTGGATATGGACAGAAAAAGAGAATATATGCTAATGAACCATTCAAATATTAAACAACAACAGCAACTGGTGAGTAATGGAAATCTAAGTCAATGCGAAGGTATTTATTATAGTTTCATGAGAAGCAAATTTTACTACTCACATATTGGATTAAGGAGTCTTCTATCAAGCAGATGAAGCAAAAAAAATCATACTTCATATGAAAAGCTTGTTTTTATAAGTAGAGAATAGATGATGCCCTTGTTTCATCAAGTCAAACGATATCTTTTTCTTCTTCATATTAAATAATTTTAATTCCTTTAACTTTGCTCACAAACTTCATTTTCAAATAGGTGATTTTAGTGGTTCTCTGAAATCTTTGTTGTTTCACTATAACTTAAATAGTGAGAGTTCTTAAAATATGATAATACCTGACATGTCAATTTTAGCATGTGCATATGCTTTATCTCATTTGCTTCTCACAATAGCCCTATCATACAGGCAGAGATCATAATTTAACTTTTTATAAATGGTAAAATTTGAAAAAGTTAAATAACAGGTAGAGAGTGGCAGGCTTCCCATCCATATTTTCTGAGCCCAAGGTTAGTAATTCTCACCAATAAACCACCATGTGGTATATGGCCTTATAAAGCCAGTAACTGGAGATGCTGCACAATGACAATCCAAAAATACTCAGAAGAGTGATGTTTAGCATCTTTTCAATCAATCTGTACACCATCCAATCTAGCCTTCATTTGACACTACCACTTACTCTTCTTTAACTTCTTTCCTTCCTTTTCTTACTTATGGAATACCATGCCTTCTTTGAATATTTCTTTCATTGTTATTACCTCCTGACCCTTGACTATGGCACTTCTCAGGGCTTATTCCTTCACCATGTGTTTTTCGCTAAATATTCTTCCTTTCCATCCACAAATTTCAGTCATCTCCCAAATCAGTCCAATGAATTTATGGAATACCACATACTAAGCATTATGTGAATCCAAGGATTGTGTCAGTAAAGATTTCTGAGCAGTGGAATGTCCCTATGAAAGAATGTTTAAGGAAGATATGAATGTCAGTAGCACATATAAGGTAGAATGAAATTTGGACAGAATTGAAGCCATCTAAAAATGTTGGAGTAATACAGGTATGAAGTGAAATAGTTTTAGTGTTGAAAAGTTTAGAAAGAAGAAATAATTTCAAGGTAAAAGTAATAATGAATAGCTGATTTCAGAAGAAAAGAGAGAAGGGTTGATTCAAAAATTATTTTTAGGTTTTGAACCAGGATGTGTAATTGATAAAGGGAGAGAAGTTGTGAAAGGTATGACAATAAATCAAGGTTTGGAACTGGATTTTGAATGTTGAGGTGGCTGAAATTTGAAAATTTTGAGGTAAACAGAGAATGTTTATAAGAAGAATTCCAGAAGGCTTCTGAAGATATGGGACTAGAGTTCTAATGAGAACAACAACAACAAAAAAAAAAAAAAAAAAAACCCTAACATAATTGAGATACAGATTTGGGAGCTGTCATTTGGGAGATAACTAAAATGTGGAGATGGAAAGATTCTTCAAGAAAGAATACTCAGAAAAAAACACATGGTGAAGGAACAAAGCCTGAAGAGTGTCCATAGTTAAGGATCAGGAAGAAGGAAGGATCCAAGAAAGAAATAGAGGAAGGCATAGAGTTTCATAAGAAAGACAAAGAAGGAGAGAATTTCAAAGAGAGAGCTTTTAATAGTTTCAAATGAAGGTGACATCACCCAGGCGAAATATTATCCTAAAAATTATACATCTAAAATTCCAGTTACACATCATTGACACTGATGGTTATTTATGTTGGAAGTCAAATAAGACTGAATTTAGATGACTAAAATTTGTGGGAAGTTCTGCCAAGTTAGGTATAATCAGAATGTCTTAGCATATATAAATAACCAAAGTGGCTTTGTCAAATGCAAAAAAAAGATCCTTAGGCTTGATTATCTTAATTTTTTTAAACAAATAATTCTTGTTAAAAGCTAAAGTACCAAATAAATAAAAAAGTTTGAAAGAAAATAAGATTCAAACTATATTGTATTAGTTCAATTAGGGTAACTCAAGCAGGATGGCATAATTATTCCATGATTATTTATAAAAAAGGGAAATAAGCTTGTGATACATATAATTTAAATAAAAGGTTATCACCAAAGACATAGAATGCACCTCTAGAAACTGAACATTGAATAATTTGATTGGGGAAAGAAATCTGAAAAATTATTATAGCATAGACATAACAGACAAACATTTTCCATCAGTACTTTGTTACTTCTAGATCAGTTAGGTATTGGCCAACATATTTTTTCCATATTTCTTCAAGCTGAAAAATCACCTGTTATGGAAAGGAATATCTTAAACATGCAATAATTCAAAACTTATTAACTTCCCTTTTACTCACATGATTTTTGAAAAACAGCCAATTTTTAATCATAAAAATAAAGATTTACTGAAAAATTCACTATTATAATTCTGTCCCTCATTATGACAGGCATATACCTTGATTATTTTTTTTTAATACTGGTGATGGATCTGCACTGATCCATGCTCACATTCTAAACCCATCTTATTTCCAAACTAAACCTATGTGCTAGAAGTAAAGACTAAAACTGAATAAAAAGAAAGACCTAGTTCCATATAAGAAATTGATTAACCAATAGTATACATACAGACTTCCTGTGTTGATTTGTTATTTATTTGTCAGAGCACAAGAGGTGGTAACATCTCCAAACCAGTAGAGGCTTTCAATGAAGTTAAGTTCCAGAGACTTGCTATTTGAAGAAAAGAGCCTAATCATTTCATGGAGAATTGGGAAGGGGGATGCAATGAGAAAGAAGGGAAGAAAGGCAGTAACATCCTTGGTAACACAGAAACTTCAAATTAAAATATATGTACACACACACACATACACATACATACTTGAGAGTTGGGGTTCTCGACCTTTTTTGTGTGTGATCCATGAATATCTTTGGCTGCCTGGTGAAATTTATAGATCCTTTCTCAGAATATTTTTAAATTGAATAAAATAATACATTTCAATTAATCATCAAGAAGGAAAAGATTCAAATATTCTCCTTTACATCCAAATTTACAGACCCTGTACAGGATATCTGTGGAACATGGATCCTAAGTAAAGAAACCTTATTCTGCTGGTTGTAGAAATTACATGAGTACAAAAGGGTTTGGTAAATAGTGAAATGATTGTGGTGACTATTAAATGATAAGTCTTTGGTCCACTGAGTGAACTCTATCATGAATCTTTCTCATTTGTAATACAAACGTTTGTCATCCTCTTCTTCCCAAGGATATTGTTTAAGTTACTTATTCAACTAACATACTTTTATCAAGAGCCAACTACTTTCCCCAAATGATAAATGGTCAAAGGAAATGAACAATTTTCAGATGATATAATTAAAGCCATTTATAATCACATGAAAAAATACTCCAAAACACTATTGATTAGAGAAATGTATATTGAAGCAACTCTGAGGTATCATCTCACATCTCTCAGATTGACAAAGATGAGAGAAAAAGATAATGATAAATGTTGAAGGGAATGTAGGAAAACTGAGACACCAATGCACTGTTGGTGGAATTATGAAATGATTCAACCATCCTAGAAAACAATTTAGAATTATGACCAAAGTGCTATAAAACTGTGCATAGCCTTTGATCCAGCTGTATCCCAAGAAAATTATAAAATCATAAAGGAAGGAAAAGGATCTGCATGTGCAAAAAGGTTGTAGCATCTTTTTATGTGATGGCAAAGAATTGGAAAACAAGTACATGGCCATCAATTGGGGAATGGTTGAATAAGTTATGGTATATGGAGGTAGTGAAATGTTATTGTTCTATAAAAAATGATCAACAAATGGATTTTATAAAGGTATGGAAAGATTTATATAAACCAATGCTGAGTGAAATAAGCAAAACCAGGAATACAGTGTACACAGTACATGCAATAAGAATGTTGGTTCTTCTCAGTAGTTCAGTGATCCAAGGCAACCCCAATAAACTTTGGATAAAAAATGCCATCTGCATTCAGAAAAAGAACTATGGAGATTGAATGTAAATCAATAGATGCCATATTCACTTTTTTCTTTTTCTTCTGTGTTTTTTTCTCTTGTAGTTTTTCCCTTTTGTTCTGATTTCTGATTGAAATGATTCATAAAGAAATGCATATATATATATATGTATATATATATACACACAGAGAAAAAAGAAAACAATTTAAAAAAAGAAAAAGAGCCAACCATTGTGATAGGTTTGGGGAATAAAAAAACACAGAAATGAAATAGTCCCTGCCTTCAAGGAGTTTATATTCCATAAACTGCCCCTGAGCTGAGCTTTGGAAGAAAACAGCAATTCTAAGAGATAAAGATGAAGAGAAAGTGAATTCCAGACCCCAGAAAGAGCCCAAAGAAGGGGAGATAGATTTTGGAATATTTTGGTTGGGCCAGAGAATAATATATATCTAGAATGGTAGATTGAAACTAGGTTGGGTGAAATCAATTAGTCAAGTAGCATTTATTAAGCTCTTACCATGTGCCAGATGTTATGTGAAACACTGGGATACAAAGAGTCAAAAAAAATGGCTTTTGCCCTGAAGGAGCTCATATCTAATAATGTAGACAAAATGGAGTACATGTGTAAGGAGCAGCAAGGAGACCAATATCACTAGATCATAGTTTGTATAGAGATGAGTGAAGTCTAACAGACTGGAAAAGTCCAGAAGTAAAATGTCAAATAGAGGATTTTATATTTGATATTGGAGGTAATAGGGAGACACTAAAATTCACTAAGTAAAATGTGATATGGTCAAAAATATTCAGATGTAGAGAGAGAGGAAGGAGAAACTCAGGAGGTAGCTCTAATCTCAGTAAAATAGGAGGCAAAGTCTTCCTGAGAGGAGATGGAGCTGTTTTTGTGAGCTCAATGAGTAAAGATTTTTAACAGTTATATATAAAATTATTAACTGACTACTTATGACAAAATGATGAGTTTTCTTAGTCATTTAATGATTTTAAAAATAATTCTCATAATATATTTTATGAATATTAATTTATATGATCTAAATTCTTAAAATTAGCTATAATTCTATAGGCAAATGTGTTTAATTAATTTTTTTGTTGCTTTGTGAATGAAAAAAAGAAGAAACTGAATTGCTGACTATAGAAAGAAGCTGGATTGAAAGATAATATTTTTATCTTAGTTTCAGTTTAGTCATATGTCCAAGCTAATTGATATTTCTCAAGTGCCTTCTGTTTTCTTTTCAGCTTACTGTTTTCTTTGCCTACTTTACTGCCATTCTTTTTAGATATCTGAATCCTCTTATTTTCTTCCCATTCACTTTTGCAGGGCTGTGTTAAATTTGGTTGTTTCTCCTTTAGAACTACTTCAAAGATTGCTCTCCTACAGTCAGCCTCTGTAACCCATACCCTGGATCCTCACATGTGATCTGATTCTTTTCTGACCCAGTTCACTGGCCTCATTAGCCTACCTATTTCCCTTATTTCAACTCATCCCAAACATGAAGTGGTAGCTTCTGCCACCATGCCATTCTGCTTTCTTTGCATCTGTCTCAATTTGTGACATTTAAATTTCTTTATGCTCTTTGGAAGTTATACCAAAAGAGTACTATGTATTCATACTTTTCTCTTAATGATAATTTCTTCCCCCATGTCTCCTTGACCAACATGAATCTGTGTATGGAAACCTTCTTGTATACTTATTTAAGTGACAGTAAGTCTGCAAACTTAGTTTCTACGCTTTTACTCTTCCTTCCAACTATCACTCACATAGGCAAAGCACTCTTGTTTTAAGAATCCTTCTCTAATCCATTCTAGACACAATTGTGCTGGTTTTATAGAGCACTTTAGATATGTGGGGTGCTATGTAGTAAGATATAATAGATATAGCTGATGTGAGACTTTTTTTCCTGGAATGTAAAATATAATGGCATTTAAATTACTTTAACTTGGCAGCAAGTAGTGTCCATACTCTGCTGATGTGATTACTTGTATTTGTTATTCCCTTCCTGGACTATAAACTCCTTGTGGGAAAATATTGGTGCTTTGTCTAAACTTTGTTATGTCCCTCAATGCTTAAGCACCATGCTTTGAACATAGTATGTACTTAAAATAAAAGTGTGTAGTATGCACGTAAAATGAACTAAGGAATCAAAAACAAAGGCACCTTCAGGGGCACTGAACTGAATACCACCTCCCCCCCTAAAAAATAAATAAATCTAATAGTCATTCCTTCCTTCCATTAAATCATAAACAGCAGACTACATATAACTTTTATTCACTTAAGTCTTGTCTGGGTATACCAATAATAACAACAACAAGAATAGCCAGTTTATGACTTTTTGCCCAACAATGAAAAAAATGAATGAATGCCTGCCTCATAAAATACTTCCTTTCCTGTTAAGGAAATGTAGGGCTTCTCTAAAAAAAATCCAGTGTTTCTCCCAATCTGATTCCATAAAGAGAAAGAAGTTCTATAAAAAGCAATGAAGTTTGTCAGTGCTTTGTTCTAATGGTAGCTACACTTCCCCACTACTAAGTCCAGAACCCAAGAAGTGACCTACATACTTGAAAGTAGTGAAAGTGGAAAGCATGTCTGCAGGTTCATGGAGACTGTGTATGTTATTATTTTCCCTCCAAAGTCATAAAGATTAGGTTCACATTCCAATAAACCTGTGTGGGAGGACTTTACTTACAGATGAGGCAAGGCAAGCAAATCCCTTGCTCTTGCAGCCAGATTTAGCCACTTGTATGCTTTTCTTGGCAAATGTTCAAAAGTCACATGCCGGCATCACGTGCTTAATACGATTTCAGTCAATATGATTTCAGTTAAAGTCACCTGCAGTGTGAATTGGGCGATTGTTAAGTCTTATTACCACCAACGGTGCTCCACATAGTAACCCTTAAAGCTGATGTACTCATAGAAAAAGAGTTTAGTTTAGAAATGCACCAGGAAGAAAGCATTTTCTTAGAAAAACACAGTTCTCAGTAAATGATAAACCACAGAGCTACTGAGTTCAGACTGGTATACACATTAAACCACAAAAAAAAAAAAAAAAAAAAAAAAAAAAACTACACTGAAATACTGTTAAGAGTCTGGCAAACCCACAAACATGAGGGAATTCAGAATTCAGAAGCTAAGGTCTGAATTCCATTCCAGATTCATTATAATGATGAAGCCATGTTAAAGAATGTCATACTCAGATTCTAAGGGTGTGCCATTATTCATAAAACTAAGATGTAACATATTAAGGTTCTCAGTGTTCTTTAGTAAGATATAAACATAACAAATATCTAGTGAATGCTAACAGTTAATAGAGATAAAACATAATCCCTCTTTTGCAAGGAATTTGCAATCTAGTAAGGGATTTAAGATACCATTATAGATAGCAATATTGCTCCATAATGAATGATGACTTGATTAGACAATAACAAAACAAAAACTATGTGAGCATAATAGGGTGAATGGAGAATTTAGAATGCACATAATCATGTTTTGGCAGAATTTGCTTTTCCATTTCAAGATATGGTGGTGTTTCAATTATCTAGAGCAACCTGAAGCACCCATGCACTCTTAAGCAGCTTACCTTTCAGGAAGGAATTTTTGAGTGGACATCCTCCAAGTCAAAGCCTAAAGAACATCAGAAACCATCAAGACTAACCTATTCCTACCAAGAATCCTCTTTATAATATTCCCAAGAAATGCTCATCCAGCCTTGGCGTGAACACCTCTGGTAGGCGTAAGCCATTTACCAAGGCAACCCAGTTCACTTTAAAGCAGCTCTAATTGTTAGAAAAATTTTAGTTACATTGTACTGAAAACTACCTTTTCAGCTTCATTCATGTCTACTATATTTAACCTTTTGGGGCTAAGGAAATAAATCTAATCCTTCTTCCACATGAAAACCCTTCAAGTACTTGAAAACAGTTATTGGGTCACTCCTGGGTTTTTCCCCAGGCTAAACCTCCTGGGGAATCTTCCAAGATCCTCACACAACATGATCTTGAAGCTCTTTAGTATACTTACTGTCTTCCTCTAAAATCTCTTGTTTATCAATGTGCTTACTTCACAGGGGATTCCATAACTGAGTGGAGTTATCCCTTCCACATTGAGGGGATTATGGGTGCAGTGCTTTCATAATCTGGAAAACCCACAGAAAAATTTCTGGTCCTCCCTTCATACCAGAAAAAGAATTTTTCTTTTTCTTTTATGCCCAATAATGAAAAAAAAAATGAATGAGTGCCTGCCTCATAAAATACTTCCTTTCCTGTTAGGGAAATGTTGGGCTTCTCTTAAAAAAATCTAAAAAATAGTATTTACAATAACTTATCGTAAAATTTGGGTTAACTATTTGGTGTCATAGGCTCTGAGTCACCTGCTGGCCTTTACATATAAAACTTCCACAAAACTTCTCCCAAATTCTCATTTAATTTCATATGCCTACCCACAGTATACTGAAACTGTGATGGGGAAAGTTGCATTATGGAAAGGACAACTGTATGGTACTTCACATGTGTCTGAATAGGCAAAGTATATTAACTACTCCCACATTCTGAAAATGAAGCCTAAAACTGCTTTGATATTCTTGACTGTCATATGATCCTGTTGATCCACACTGAGCTCACAGTTTATTTAAACTGATATAATATGAGAATATCAGAGCTGAAAGTTATCATTAATAAATGTTTGTTGATTGATTGATTGATTGACTGAAAGTTATCTTTGAGATTCAAGTCCAATGATTGGCCAGTTTAACAACCAGAAGTACTCACTGGCTTTGGATAATCCTATTCTCCATTCTTATAGTACTTCAAGGGATAAAAAGTGGTTTCCTCCCAACAGCCTGGTGAAGTGCCATAGATCATACAAGTAATATTAGTTTGATTTTATAGATCAGAAAATGGAAGTTCAAAGACTTTAAATGACTTGCCCAGGATTTTTGCCTGCAAGATCACTTGGTACTGTCATTCCATAATATTACACCATGACTACAAAAGGCAAGGTTTTTAGTATAAAAGTCAAGATTCATGGAAGAAACAGGAGGGAAAGGAGATAAAGGAAACAAGAGCACAAAAACACAAGGAAAGAAAGAAGATAGAGAAGAGGAGATTGAGAAGGAGAGATGCAACAGTGAGCAGCATAGCAGTAATTGAGATCAAAAGATCAAAAATGCTGAGGAATACCAGACACTGACAGTGAAGAAGAAGAGAGGGCCAGAAGATAATTATTTAGCACAGCAGAAAATAGCTTGTTTGCTTTAGTAGTCCCTTAGGACCTCACTATATTTAAAGCACATTACAAAAAATTGATTCCCAAAATAATAAGGCACATAATGAGGCACTGAATAATTCTGCTCTGTAAAATTAATGCAATGAAAAGTAGCAATCTGTAACACAATCTGGAAAGATTTGCACTAAAAAGCAAAAATATAACAAACATAGACTGAAATAAAATTTTTAGGCTTAAAAGGTTAAAGATAATTTTTTGGTAAATAATGGAAGACAGCACAGCAGTAGCATTGAATTTGGGTTCAAATCCCATCTCTGACACTTATTAATGGAAATTGAGTGCATGCCCATCAGTTGGGAAATGGATGCACAACTTATAGTATATGAAGGTAATGGAATGTTATTGTTCCATAAGATATGATGAGCAGACTGATTTCAGAAAAGCCTGGAAAGACTTATATGAATTGATACCAAGTGAAGTGAGCAGAACCAAGAGAACGCTATATACAAAAACAAGAAAATTATATGATGGTCATCTATGGGGGCTCTTTTCAACAATTCAAAGCATTTGTAACAGACTTGTGATGGAAAGTATCTGCATTCAAAAAACAACGTGAATCAAAGCACAACATTTTCATCTTTTGTTGTTGTTACTTGTTTGCTCTATTTTTTTTTTCTGTGTTTTTTCCCTTTTGCTCTGATTTTTCTTGATTTTTTTTCTTGCACAGCATAATGAGAGAATATAGAAATATGTTTAGAAGAATTATACATGTTTAAGCCATATGTTTGCTGTCTTGGAGAGGGAGCAAGAAAGGGAGAAAACTTTGGAACAATATTTTGCAAAGGTTTTGAAAAAATAAACACTTAAAAATAAAAAATAAAAAACACTTATTAATAAGGCAAGTAACCACAACAAGTCATAACACTAAGCTGCTGCTTGCTTATCTGTACAAGAAGGGGGTTAGATTATAGATGGCTTGCTTATCCCTTAGCTACATAATGTTAGTGAAAATAGAAATGAAGGACTAGATATGAGTTATTAAAAAGAAATGATTAACTGAATATGGTGACAGATTGCTATTAACTTTATAAATGTTTGCATGGATAACTGGAAAAATATACACCCATTTTGGAGCCTGGAGTATGATAATTTAAGATGCTAGAATAATAGAAGATTTTAAAGTTGGGAAGATTCTGAGAAATCAGTCTCACATCTTCAACTGCTTCTGATGTCTTGTTGACAGCTTAAGATGTCAATAATTTATCAGAAACCAAACTTATTATTTTTCCTCTCAAACCCATCACTCTCCTTTCCATCACTCAGGTTCAACTCTTTATTCTCTCTTTTCCTCCATATTCAATCACTTGCCAAATCCTGTTGATTTTGCCTTCATAATGGCTCTTTTTACATCCCTGTCTTTCCTCTGACACTGACATTCATCCAGTGCATGTTTTCATCACTTCACCCCTGGATTACTACCGTAATCTGCTAATTGGTATCCCTACTTCAAGTTTTTCTCTACTCCAGTAAATTCTCCATTCAGCTATCAAAGCATTCTTCCTACAGCATAGCTCTCCCCATGTCATTCCCTTCAGCAAATTTCTCTAAATTTCGATTGCCTCCAAGATCAAATGTAAAGTCCTCTGTTTGCCCTTTAAATCCCTTCATATTCTAGTCCCTTTCCACCTTTCCAGTCTGCTTATACATTACTCTTTTTCTATGTACTGTGATCTAATATTACTGGCCTCTTTGCTGTTCCTTACACAAGACATCCATTTGCTGTCTCTATGTCCTTTCACTGGCCATTGTCTTTGTTTGGAATTCTGTCCCTCTTCATTTCTGTCTCCTCTCTTCCTTCAGACTCAGCTAAAATCTCATTTTATATAAAAAACTTTTTTTCTGATCCTTCTTAATTCTACGGCTTTTCCTCTGAGATAATCTTTAATTTAGCCTGTTTGTACTTTATTGTTTGCAGGGTATCTTCTCCATTAGACTGTGATCTTTATGAACAGAGACTGTTTTTGCCTTTCTTTTATTCATATCCATTAATTTTAATTTATGGAATAAAACAAACATTTCCATAATGTAAGATGATAAAAAGATTAATTTAGTCAGTGTTCCGAACATAGTAGGTGGTTAATAAATACATATTGCCTTGCCTTATCCAATCCCTTTATTTTACAGACTGGGAAAATGAAGTCCGGGAAAACAAAGAGGAGACAATCAAATCTTTTGAAACAGAAGCCAAGCTGATTCTGTGGAAAGAAATATTTTTTGTAGCAAGTCTTAATGGCATATTGGAAAATGATGAGAAATGAGAGAAATTATCTGAGACGGAACAAACCTGTGTGGAAAAAGCCTTGGACTTGTAGTCAGGTAAAATCTAGCTTCAAATCCCATCTCTGACACTTTCTAGCTATGAGGCTTTGGGAATTCATTTTCCTATGCCTCAGTTTCTTATTGATAAAATGGAACAATAAAACCTGCACCTGTTTCAAAGGAGCAAATGAAATAGGCATGTAAAGTACTTTTCCAAACTAAAGCAATAAATATATACCAGATATTATGATATAACTACTGATATAATTATGACATAACTACTTTTTATAATAAATACATAATTATCTATCATTTATAATAAACATGTAATTATATTTTTCTTATTATAATTATGGACCTACAAAGGCGAGGTAAGTTTGTGGAAATGACTTTAATACATGATAATTTTCCCAAATGGAAAAGCAGGTAACAGATCCTGCGCCATTTTGTCAAATTTTAAGGCTCTTTTTTAGAATGTTGTAAAAAGCTTTATGAAAGAATTCTAAAGAGCTTTCTTAAATAGTAGGAAGACATTTTAAGTATGAGATTAATATTTTGTCTTTATTCATGTATCCTAAAAAGCACCTGAGCATAGAGACTTTACTTCCATTCTTATCTCAGCAATTCCCACATTTTCCTCTTTTCCCGGGTCTCTAATTTCTCTACATGTATACTGGTTCCCATCCCTTCCTTAATGCCCTAGCACATTGCATATTCAGTCCTTAACCCCAATCTTCGACTTCTTATTTTTCTTCTTCTTTCATTTTATTCATTCATTTATTTATTTTAACTAATAGTCTTTTATTTTTCAAAATACATGCAAGTTAGCTTTCAACATTCACCTTTGTAAAACCTTTTGTTTCAAAATTTTCTCCTGCCTTCCCCTTCTTCCCCTCTCCAAGACAGCGAGTAATCCAATATAAGTTGAACATTTATAATTCTTCTAAATATATTTCCACATTTATCATGCTGCACAAGAAAAATCAGATCAAAAGAGGAAAAATGAGAACGAAAAAAACAAGCAAACATACAACAACAACAAAAAAGTGAAATTACCATGTTGTGATCCATATTCAGTCCCCATTGTCCTCTCTCTGGATGCAGATGGCTCTCAACTTCTTATCTACTGGTTCTCTCCATCCTTAAAAACAAAACCCTCACTAGATATCATCAGTCCCCCAAGCTAATTTTTTCTTTTCTTTCTCAGCCAAATTGCTTGAAAAACTTGCTTCCTTTTCCCTTTTCTCATTCATTCTTCAATCCTTTCCTGTTCAGCTTCCACCCTTATCACTCAACTGAAACCGTTCTCTCCAAAGTTGTAAATGATCTTTTAATTACCAAATATAACAATCTTTTTCTCAGTCCTTATTTTTTTTCAACCTATCTGCTGTATTTGATACCAACTGACTATCTTCTCTTGCTGGGTTGTTTCTTTTTTCTCTGAGATTTGTGACACTATTCTTACCTAGTTCTCCTACTTATTTGTTTATTCCTTCTCAATCTCCTTTGCTGATTCATCAACCATATTAACCACTGTGTCAGAGTTTCACCCTATACTCTCTTCTCTTCCCCTTATAAAGTCTTTCTCTTGGTTACTTCTTTAACTCCCATGGTTTTAGCTATCATCTCTAAGCAGATGACTCACCCTATATCTAGCTCATCTCACCTCCAAGATTCAATCACATATTACCAATTACCTACTAGATATTTCAAATCTGATATCCAAGAGATATCTCAAATTCAACAAGTCCAACCTAAGTTATAGTCCTTTCTTCAAATTCCCCCTCTCAGTTAAAGGTGACCCTGTATTTCAATTTTCCAATAATTTAGGCATTATTCTCAACTCTTTCCCTCACTCCACTTACTCCACTTATGCAGTTAATTGTCAAATCTTGAGGTCTCTACCTTCATAATAATTTTTGACCCTTTTCACTCTATTCACATAATTAATACCTTGGTTCATGCCTTCTTCATCTCTTCTCTGGATGCCTAGATTATTTTTATCATTTGGGAGGAATTGGGCAGTAGTTTTATGAGGCAATTGGGGTTAAGTGACTTGTCCAGATTCAACCAGTTAGCAAATGTCAGGTGTCTGAGGTAAAATTTGAACTCAGGTCCTCTTGACTACAGGACCACAGTACCATCATACAGCCCTATCAGGGGCCTCAAATTATGGCCCACGGGCCAGATGCTGCAGCTGAGGACGATTATGCCCTTCACCTAGGGTTATGAAGTTTCTTTATTTAAAGGCCCACAAAACAAAGTTTTTGTTTTTACTATAGTCTGGCCCTCCAACAGTCTGAGGGACAGTAAACTGGCCCCCTATTTAAAAAGTTTGAGGACCCCTAGATTATTACAACAGTCTCCTCATTGGTCTCCCTACTCCAAATCTTTTTCTACTTGAATCCATTCTAGAATGTTGATGGTAATTTTCCCTAAAGCAAAGATCTGATCATGAAACCCTCCTATTCTGTCTTCCTATTGTCATTAGATTAAAATATAAACTCCTTTGTTTAGCTTTTAAAGTCCTATACAACTTGGATCCCAAACTATCTTTTCAGCCTCATTGGGCATCCCTGTCCCAGTGCATTGTGAAATCTGGCTAACCTGGTATTCTCTAGATTCCTTAACTATAACATCCTATGTCTTGTCTTTGAGTCTTGCTGCTGACCATCCTATGTGCTTAGAATATACTCTCCTTAGCTTTGTCTTTTACTTTAAGTCTCAGCTCAAGCACCATCTTCTGCATGATGCTTTTTCTTATCCTTTAACTGCACGTACTTTCTGTTCCAAGCTACCTTATATTTGCATTTATATTTATTCACTTTATATCTATCCTTCACATATTAATATATGTACTTGTTTTCTGTGTCAGAAGTAAGTTCCTTGGAAGTAGGGATTATTTCATTCTTGTACTTGTATTCCAAGTGCCTGCATCATGGTCAGAGCTTAATGAATGACTGTTAATTTATTGATTAAATTTAAAAGAAGCTCTCTGATCACCAAGAAGTTTCTGGAACTTGATCAGGCACTTGATAAATATTCATTGATTATTGTATTGCTAGGATGCAAGTAGGAGGTGGGGGAAATGGCATAGATAAAGGAAGAAATCAAATTCTGAGAGAAGGAAGCCACTGTCCATATCAGAGGATGGTCTTTGCCCACAGTAGCAATGCTACTAAGAACATTTCCAGGAATACTTTTTTGCTTTATATGCACAGTTGTATGTTACCTTACTTTACAAAATATATAAGATCCTAGATAGGATATTATGGTGCACAGTAACATTATTGATCTTGGAGTCAGGAAAAAAAAAAAAAAAACCTGGGTTTTAATTCTGTCCCTAGCACTGAGTTGCTGTATTGATCTTTATGAGAATCAGGCAACTCTAAATATTCATTTACTAACGCATCTGCAGCTGCCTTCATGGTCGTTGGAATAAATTGTTCTCTTTTACCCATACTACCAGCAGAAGTCTTCACATACCTAGGGTAGATACTCCCTTAACTCATTGAAGGATTTGAGACCCCTCAGTTACATTCAACCTGGTTTAACTCATCTGCTAAATTGGTATAGTAGGGTATAGCCCTTAGGCATACTACAGCTTTTTGGAGACACAGGTGAGAGTTAGGTGGACATCAAAGGTGGAAAGTAGCTCTGAAAAGGGTTTGGTAGCCCTCATACTAGAGGTACTAATCTTCCCTGAACATACTCTACACCTTCAAAGTTTCTCTTGAGCTATCGGTGGATACCATAATTCTTCTGAACTAACTCAAATTCATCATATCCTGGGAAACTAAACAAATACTATTACCTCCTTTTTAAGAATAGGAAATTCAAAGGCCTAACTTAGTATACTGAGTATGTGACTATACTGAATTAAAATATGAGACTTTCCTGGATACCATACCAGGCTTTTAAACAATAATTTAAGTTACCAACCCCATGCTTAAATGTTATTGCAAGCAAGGGTGCACTGTTCAATTTTGCTAAGTAGCAATCATTTCATCATTATCATTGATTATAATCAGGGCTTAGAATTAACAGTCAGCCAGGACACTACCAGCCACCACAAAAATCTGTCCCTCTGAATGGGCTGAGGAAAACAGCTGTTGATCTAACTTTTGGACAGCTGTTCTGCTCAGCCCAGTCTTCTGTCCCAGGAGACAAAGGGAGAGAGTACTTCTGCACCTGCCTCAGCCTTGGACTCCTCTGGTGGCAAGTGGTTGGGCTGGTGAAAACAGATGTCCATCCGGCAACTTGCCAAGCATCTGCTCTCCTCAGTCCGGCCACGGGAGGCAGAGTGAGGCGTGCACAAAAGCACTCTCTTCCCAGTTCCTGAAGCCCATCTTTGCCCTATCAACTGAGAGGTCCTGAGGGTGAGAGGAGGTGTCATGGCAAGAGAAATCAGGTGCAGTTTGGGGAAATTTTCCCCAAAGCAACAAGTGGGTGTTGATCACAGGTTGCGTACCAGGTGACAAAAACGGGGCATATTCTTGGAAGCCACAAGTGGTTTTTGGTAAGAGCCGTCATCCAGTATTTAGACCATTAGTTATATTTTCATTCATATGTGTTTTGCCTGTCCAGATAAATTCCAGTAAGAGTAAAGGGCCATCACTTGTAATAATACTAATAATACTTTGATATAGTGCTTTCCTCAAAATAATCCTGGGTGTGGTAAATAACACAAAAATATTAATATCCACATTTTACAGAGAAGAGAACTATGGTTCTCAATGGTTAAGTGACTGTATACAGTAAGAGCTAGTTTCTGAGGTAGGATTCAGATCAGAGAGCTGATGCTAAGTTCGGCATTTCATCCATTAATAAAGCCGGGCTGCTTCTCTGCATCTCTCCCAGTCTCTTGGACATAGTAGGAGTTCAGTGTCTATCTGTTGACTGATTAACTGTGCCATCCTGAAGGCTCATGGGCCATGTTGAGAGCACCCCAGTACACAGTGTCTCAGCACAATGGCTTTCATAAACAGTTACTTACCAGTTCACTGAGAACCTCATGGCTGCAGAAGGACATCCAAGTAAATAAATCTCAATAAAAGGCATATTTGTTCTTGGCTAGAATTGAAAATCATACCTTCTTCATATAGCTTCATATAGCTGGGGGTTTCATGTCTTCACCAGAACGCATACGACTTGACAGCACAAAATAAATATCTGCACGCCATGGAGAATGGAATCTTCTGACTTTAAAAACATGTATATTTGCAAAAAGTATATCTTGCTGTGGTTTTCCCTCTTTCCCTCCTACCCCATACAGGTACTGTGTCCAACCTTGTCTTTAGATATTCCCAGCTCTAACTGGAAGCCACAAATATGACTCATGAGTATAAGTTGGCCTGACATGAAACAGCTCAAAAGTTAACACACAGCCATGAGTCTCAGGGTTGACTATCTGTACTGGAGCATATGTGGAGAGATATACTTCCCCAAGCTTTATTTCCTACCCACTTAGAGAATCAAAAAAGTCTACTAGGCACCTTCTGTCTCCACCCTTCCACAACTCCATTTTATAGATGAAGAAACATTTGTCTCAGAGAAGAACAAAGTGTCTGGCCCACTAACTAATTAACTAACTAACAGCTAGTTAAGTGGTACAACAACCAAAACTAGAATTCAATTTTTCTGATAACTGATCCAAAGCTCTTACTATACCCCACACTGATCCAACCAGCACATACTTAGGCATTTTATAATAGATAGTCTGTTAAAAAATATTTTATAATCTTGAATCTAATCAAAAAATTTAGGCAGGACCTAGAGGTTTCACTACCTTTCTCTCACTTCTCACTCTCAGGTAGGTATAGTCATGTTTCAGCTATTTAAAGTTTAAGATATACTTTTCCTGAAGACCTCCCAGAATCACCCTTAATAATCCATTTCAGTGTTTAGCACATGAATGAGAAACAAGTCCCATGTATTTATCACATAGATTGTGAGTCAGGACACTCATTAATTCAGCTTTTAGTTCTTCTCATATAAACACCTTTGAATCTTCACATTTCCTAGTTTGCTCCCTCACTATGTAATCATACTCATACCCATGAAGTCCAGTGTTCCCCTAAAAAGATAGCTAGGTGGCAAGGCAGAGTTAGGAAGACCTGAGTTCAAATCCAGTTTCAAACACTAGCTATGCAACCCTCATGGACATATCAAATTGTGTAAAGGAGCAACTAGCCCAAGTGCCTGGCACATGGTAGTATCTTTCACCTTCAAAATAATGCTATATCCCAAATCTTTTTTTCAAGAGATGCTCAATAAAAGATGTTGTTTATTGGCAGATAAAACACCAAAGAGCTGATACTTAAGGGAGGAAACATAATTACAATAATCTGAACATGCAAAGAAGTTTAAAAGACAATAGGTTTATAGCTATAAAAGAAAATAAAGATCAGGGAATAGAAGTAGTGATAGTAGTAATAGTAGTAGTAATAGTAACTGGTGGTAGTAACTAGTATTTTGTTGAATTTTAAGGTTTACAAAATCTTTTATATATCCTATCCATTTGATTGTCATAAAAAATCTTGTGAGAAATGCTATTATTCACATTTTACAGATAGGGAAACTAAGTCAGAGAAAGATTAAATGACTTGTCCAGGGTCACAACTAAGGCATGATTTTAACTCAAATCTTCCTGATTCCAAGTCTAGCACTCTTATCCATTGTCCCACTTATTTGTCCACACTCTTTATAAATGAGGAAACCGATGGGGCAGCTAGGTGGTGCAATAGATAGAGCACCAGCCCTGAAGTCAGGAAGACCTGAGTTCAGATCTGGTCTCAGATTTAACACTCCCTAGCTGTGTGACCCTGGCAAATCACTTAACTCCAATTGCCTCAGGAAAGAAAGAAAGAAAGAAAGAAAGAAAGAAAGAAAGAAAGAAAGAAAGAAAGAAAGAAAGAAAGAAAGAAAGAAAGAAAGAAAGAAAGAAAGAAAGAAAGAAAGAAAGAAAGAAAGAAAGAGAGAAAGAGAGAAAGAGAGAAAGAGAGAAAGAGAGAAAGAGAGAAAGAGAGAAAGAGAGAAAGAGAGAAAGAGAGAAAGAGAGAAAGAGAGAAAGAGAGAAAGAGAGAAAGAGAGAAAGAGAGAAAGAAGAGAAAGAGAGAAAGAGAGAAAGAAAGAAAGAAAGAAAGAAAGAAAGAAAGAAAGAAAGAAAGAAAGAAAGAAAGAAAGAAAGAAAGAAAGAAAGAAAGAAAGAAAGAGAGAAAGAAATAAAGAGAGAAAGAAATAGAGAGAGAAAGAAAGAAAGAAAGAGAAGAAAGAAAGAAGAGAGAGAGAAAGAAAGAGAGAGAGAGAGAAAGAAAGAAAGAGAGAAGAGAGAAGAGAGAGAGAGAAAGAAAGAAAGAAAGAAAGAAAGAAAGAAAGAAAGAAAGAAAGAAAGAAAGAAAGAAAGAAAGAAAGAAAGAAAGAAAGAAAGAAACTGAGCTCCCAAAAGGATCAAAATTGCACAGCAAGTAAAATGAAGATACAGAATTTGAACCCTTATCTTCTGACTCCAGAACTAGTCCTTTTCACCACTGCATTGTAATAGTACATATTCTCACCAGGATTCATGTCACTAAATAGAATTTAACCATATCATAAAACCATAAAATCTTGTATATACAATTTGTTATTTTATTAATTCATGAGAATAAAATAATATTTAAAATAGTGACTATAAAATTCTAAGACTGAGTCTACAAACCATATGTTGAAAATTATTTCATGACTAAAGACTCCCATTTATTACCAAGAGAAATGGCTTTCTGAATCCAGAATATCTGAATCTTGCACCTCTAATTACTCTCCTTTTAAAGTACTCCATTGAAATCTAAGAAATGTCTCATAACAAAACTGCATTTTAGTGAATGGTCAATTCACTTCCTCTGCGGAGAAAAGGATGTTATCAGGTGATTGCACTGATTACTCAGCCTCAGAACAAAGTCTTCTAAAAATATACTTTCCCTTTAATATGGTAATCCACCTAAGTAACCTTTAAATTCCCCCCTGGAAAAAATAAGCTATCTTTGTAAGTCAATAATAATTTTTAACTCTTTCTGCAGTGGTAAGCAAAGAAGTGAAAGTTTCAGGGGCTTTCAAAAGGATGGTGGTTTTCAGCTCTGGAACTGACTACTCTTCTTCACCTCTTCTAAAAGCAAGAGATCTTACCATTAAATCTTATATTTTCAGGTTATCATTCTACATCCTTCTGTTTCTCAACCAAATTCTGGAGGGGCGAGGAGTGTTAGGGGGAAAGTGATTTACACTTATCTCTATTTCCTATCCTTTCACTTATTCCTCAAATCTTTGCAGTCTTTCTTCTGACCCATCACTCAAATGAAATTGCTCATTCTAGTTTTCAACCATTGTCAGATCTGATGGTCTTTTCCCATTCCTCATCCTTCTTAATCTATCTGTTCCATTTGACACTGATAATCATCCTTTTATCCTGAGTACTATCTTTCTCTGGATTTTCATGACATTACTCTCTCCTAGGTATCTTCTATGCTGTTTAATCACTTTTTTTTTGGTTTTGGATGGATATTCATCCATATCATGCCCCTAAATATAGGAGTCCCACATGGTTCCACCCAAGTCCTTTCTTTTCTATATTCTCCCTTAATAACCTCTTTAGCTCTCAGAAGTTTAGTTAACAGATTGTTCTCATATCTATATCTATATCTATCTATCTATCTATCTATCTATCTATATCCAGTCCCAGTTTTTCCCCAGTCTTTTGCTGATTGATTGATTGAAGGATGGTTAAGATAGAAAAATAAGCCATCACTAATTTTGGTAAAGGCAAGGGGAAGAGGGTTTTTCATGGCTATCACTGTCTGTCTATGGAATTTTCATGGGAAAGAAATATAGGCTTCATGGGGAAAACATGTGCTAATTAAAACTTGTGGCTGGGATAGTAATTATAGTAAGTGTCATTCAGAAATCTTTATTCCAGCTATTTTAAACTTTTCCCCCTGGATATCACAGAATGAATTGTGAGAATTGTTTTAGTAATCAGCAGAACATCCCTTTTTAAAAAATAGTTATTATTACTTCATTTAAGAAACAAAAAAAATTAGGAACTAATAAAATAGTTTGTCCAAGTTTATACAGTGAATCAATGCAATGAAAAGAATGAGATCTAGACTTCTATTCCTGTATAGCTCAAGTGTGCAGAACTCTGGATTCTCTGACCAGATGATTATATGACCTATAGGCTATTTATTCCATCAATGAATCAATGAAGAATATTTCTTGAGCATCTATACTACATATATGGTTGTTTTTAGAGGGGAGAAGATAATGAGTTACCCTTTGGACATATTGAGTTTGAGTTGCTTAAGACACATTCTGAAGATGTCTGATAATTAATAATATCAGACTAAAGTTGGAGAGATTTATACTGGATTGGAGTCAGCTCCATAGACATCCTATTGATCACCAATGAAAATCAGTGTAGAGAGAAAACAGACTGGAAAGCCTAATCTAAGGGGATAAATGTATGATTCAGCAATGGTGACTAAGAACATGAGGTCAAAGCTGAAGGAGTATGAGAAAAGAGGAGTATTGCAGAAGTCAAGGAAGGAAGGATATCCAGGAGGAGGAAGTACCAAAGTCAAGTTAGTTCAGTTCAGCTGGGTAAGTATTTATTGTCTACTATATTCCAGGCATTACAATAGGTGCTGGAGAGACAAAGGGGGAAAAATGAAATAGTCCCAAACTCAACTGGCTTAAGGTATACTGGGGAGGAGGGGAAAGAACATGTATACATTTAAGTAAATAGATAATAAATACAAGGTAATTGAAAGAAGGAAAGCATCAACAATTTGGAGAATCAGGTTGAGCCTTGAAATAAGATATAGAGATTTCAAAAAGTGGAGGTAAGGAGGGAGAACCTTCCAGGCATTCAGCACAGCCTATACAAAGCAATGGAGTCAAGAGATTAAATGTCATATGGTTGAACAGCCAGTTTGGCTAAAAAATAGAATTCAAGAGGGACAGTGTTTCGAACAGTGCCTAACACAGAGTAGATGCTTAATAAATAGTAGATGACTGACTGGAGTAATGTAAAACAATATCAAAGGCAGAATAAAATGTCTAAGAAAAAAATTGTCAAAGTTAGCAGTTAAGAGATCAGTAGTAACTTTGTAAATAACAGTTTCATTTGAGTGTTGAGGTTGGAAACCAGATTGCAATGGACTGGAATATGAGAGAGTGGTGAGAAAGCAGGGTAGGATACAGATGATTCATTTTAGAGATCTGGCAGTAAAAGGTTTGATAGATACACAACAGGTATAGATGGAAAGAGGAAAACAGATGACAAAGAGTGAAGAGAAGTTCTAGAGCATTATTAAAGATATCATTTGTGAATATTTAGGAATAGAAATAGTGATCCTAAAGAGCCAACATGACTTCATCAAAAATACGGCACTAAATGGTTACCAGATCAGATGCTACAGATTTGCATTTGCCAAGATTTCCACAAAACATTTGATAAAATCGTTCTTGTTCTTTTTGAGAAGAAACATGTTAGATAATAGTATGATTAGGTAAACTCCAGACTGGTTGAAGCGAGGTTATTCAGGCCATTACCAATGGTCTTATGATGAAGGGAGCCATCTGCACCCAGAGAGAAAACTGTGGGGACTGACTTGGATCACAACATAGCATTTTCACTTTTTTTTTTTTTTTGGTTTTAGTTTTCTTGCATTTTGTTTTCTTTCTCATTTTTTTCCTTTTTGATCTGCTTCTGTACAGCATGACAATTGTGGAAATATGTATAGAAGAATTGCACATGTTTAACTATACTGAATTACTTCCTGTCTAGGGGAGGGGATGAGGGAAAGAGAGGGAGAAAAAATTGGAGCACAATGTTTTGCAAGGGTGAATATTGAAAATTATCTATGCATATGTTTTGAAAATAAAAAAAAAACTTTTAAAAAAGATAATTTTAAAAAGAAAATAGAATAGAGGAGGGAAAAAAAACTGGTTGAAAAATAGAATCTATATAATTATCATTAATAAATTGATCTAAAACTGTTGGATTGTTAACTTAAAAAACCAAGATGGTGGATTTATACCCAGAAATCAAGAATGATATTCAAACAGAGGGAAATTAAGTCATATCACTGAAGAGAAATGTAGATCATTCAATTTTAAAGCTATCTAACTATACTTACATAAAGTCATATCTCTTTATCTTATCCACAAGGAAGGACATGAAGGATGCAAAGAAGAAAAAAAAATAGGGAAGGAAGGAAAGAAGAAAGAAAAGGAAGGATGGAAAAAGAAGAAAAAGAGAGGAGAAGAGGATAGTAGAAGAGAGAGGAGAGAAAGTAGAAAGCAGAACAAGGAGGAAAGGGAGAAGGAAGGAAGAAAGGGAGTAAGGAAAGAAAGGAAGGAGAAAGGGTGGGAGTGTCCTTCAGAGTATGCTCTTTTCTACATCAATTGCCAACCCAATAAACTTCACCTCTCAGTCCATCAAGGGCCAGTCCCACTAAGCTGCATAAACATTTTAAGACAATTTCCACTCCTATTGTGGTAATATGCTCTTAGGGTACCCTCTTTTCATAGTTTCTTTTGGGATGAGGATCTAGCCTTCTCACCCCAGATGACAGGGCTTTTAATGCCTATCTTCTGTATTGCCCTATTACTCAGGCAAATATTTTTTACCCAAGAGAAAACAATTTCTGGTTACAGTTTTGAGTACGCTGAACTCTAAAACCATTTTACATGAACATTTTGGGCTGGGGGTAAGTTAGAAATAGAAAACATTTGTCTGACACTAAAAATTTATGGAGAGAACAAATAGACACTTGTTCGCTACATGGGTACGCCCAATATTAAGGAAACAGAACAAGGTCTCCAGTGCACCGAATGAATTCTCTACAGAAGGTTTATGAAAAGATAGGGACAATAAGAAAATAATGTATATTAATATAGTATATTGATGGAAGGAATACCCACCCTAAGTAAATCATGGATCCATCAAATCATCAAGGAAACTGCTAATCATTGAAATGGGGTTACCAAGGGAAATTAGTTAATTTTTTTCTAGATATCCTTTAAAATAAGGGTAGGGGGAATCTCATTTCTTTGGAATGATTTCTATATAGCCTTAGAGGCATAAAGGTAGAATAAGTGCTTTCTCAAAATCTTTTTGAGTCTAACACTCCATATCTCCTCCCACCCCACCCCAACTTCTTTCTCCATTTTGTATTCCTACCTACTCATGAATTTTTCTTCCTTTGAAGCAGAGCATGTTTATTTAAGCCCCACAATCATTTTCATAGAATTTACTTGTTTTCTGAACACCTTCTCTTGCTCTTTTATAGAAATTTGGTCAAAGGTCAGGGTTGCCCAATTACCCATACATAGTTTGGAGGTAGCATCAGATGCCTAAGCAGATCAGAACTACTATCCCAGCTCTAATCTATCAAGGTCTTAAATCCAAAAATGGGGTATGTGGAAAAAATTAACAGTTGCTTGTAGTCGATTATAAATGAAAATCAGATCCAGAGTAATTGATTTTAAATGGTTTAACAAAAATCTCCACCACTTTTCACTGAGAATACAAAGTTTCAAAAGCGTTCATTGCAGGATTCTCTCTCTCTTTTTTCCTCCCCCCTCTTCTGGCTTAAACCCTGAATGGCAAAGATCCGAGTCTGAATAAACAGTGTGGGTGGTGACTGTTCTGTGGGGCCCATGTAAAGGATGCAATCACTTTCTTATTCTGTTTAGTATTAAATCATGTGAAACTAGCCTGCTTACTATACATAACATTTACTCCGGAATGGAGGGTAGCATAACATGTATTCTTTCTCAACTTCAGAGAGGAAAAAAATAATTAATTCTCCCAGCTTTGAGTATTTAATTATGTATAAAGTTCATTGACTTCACTGGCTGCTGTCAGATGATCTTGCTAAGGCCTGTGAAAGGCATCCCAGGAATGCAGTGATGTGGGCAGAAACACAGTGAGTTCCTGCCACAAAAGGCTTTAAACGGAACAGAATCAGAAACCATCCGAAGAGACTCTAGAGAAAACAGAACTTCAGAAAAAATCAGTAATTCAACCTCACCTAAGCATTTCTTAAGTCCCTCAAAAGCGATCGTTATAAATCAGAAACTTAGGAAAATCCCTCAGGGATCTGGCACATGACTGGATGAAGTAACTTTGTTTACTGGTTCCTTCTGCAGCTGGCTAGAAATGTATGTATTTGTGAGGTTTTCCCTGCTTTGGTGGTAAAACTTTCTGATTACTTCACTACTCCACAGATACTGAAGCTTCATACTGGTTTCAACAGGAATATTTAATATTTACAAAATGTTGAAACAAAATCATTCGTAAATGCATCACATGATTCAAAAAGAAATGGCAAAGTCTCTATTTATTCAAGGATTATTACATGATACAATACACACAGGTGCACAAAGATAGGTGTACCAGCATGAAGGTGAAAACCTTGAACCCAATTCTTAAAAAAAAAAATGAGCCTGATTCTCCCCTAAAAGCCAGTGAGAAAGGAAAATCTCTTTCTGAGAGTAGAGGGAAGAAGCAGCTTTTAACTTCATCTCATATTCTCTTAAATAGTACTTTTGGCCAGAAGACAACACTACCTGAGACAACAATCTCCAGAAAACTCTGGAGAGTTTTTATCAGAATTATATCAGTGGGCCATTTTTTGTATTCTTCTTTAGCTCTGAAGTTTTGGTACTGGGAAGTCTGGGTGTATGGATGCATGTGTAAGCAATGCATACCTCCAAAATGCTCCTATTTGGAAAGGCAAGCACATGGAGTATCTGTGGCTGTTCCAAGTATGTTTACATCGGTTTGTATTCACTGAACAGAGGGAGAGAACAGGACTCATGGTTTAAATAAAAAAAAAAAGATGCATTCCAAATAACAACCTAGTGAGAGTCCAGTATTAATTATTTTCTCCTCGAATAACTTGTTCATTTTGTTCATCAAAATGGAAATCAAGCTGCAGACCCTCTGATGTTTGTATCACAGAATAAAAAAAACCAACAAAACTGTAACTAGAATTTAGCTGACAACTTGGATACCATTGCTGGATGCAGATGGGAAGAGTTATCTCTCTTTCGTAGCCTTACAAGGCTAATTTGATAGTCTCAAAAGCAACAAATCCATAAAACTAGAGGCCAAAAAAAAGATGGCAAAGTATTTGTCTTGAGTTTTAAGGGCACATTGGATTAGAGAGATGCAACTGTCATCAAATCATTCTAACCTGCTTTCTCTTTAATCTTACTTTGCTTTTAATTCCCTGCTCTTCCAGGAGTTTGTGCTGTTGTTAATTTTCAGTTGTTTTTTTCAGTTGTGTCTGACTTTGTGACCCCATTGAGAGTCTCCATTTCTCTAGCCCATTTTACATATGAGGAAACTGAGGCTAACAAGGATAAATGACTTGCTCAGGGTCACAAAGCTAATACGTATCTGAGGATAGATTTGAATTCAGGTTTTCCTAATTCCAGGATCAATACTCCATCTACCTCTTCACTTAACTGTACTGATTAGTCATCAAAAAACCCTTCTTTTCAAGACTAATATATAAAGAGCCACAATGTTTGGTATTTTTATTATTAGTTATAATAACAACAATGATAATTATGGCTAGCATTAATGTAGCACCTTAAAGTTTGCAAAGCACTTTAAAAATGCTATCTCATTTTATACTCATGTCAACTTTGGAAGATAATGTGCTATTATTGTCCCCATTTTACAAAAGTAACTCAGGCAGACAAAGGTTAAATGATTTATCCAGTGTCACAGTTAGTAAGCGCATCTGAGACTAGATTTGGGCTCACATTTTCCTGACTTCAGGTTCAACTTTTTATCCCCTGGACCACCTCTCTCAATTAATTCCTTCAAGGAATAATCCGTTGTATTTGGGAAGGAACATATTTAAGGAGGAAAGCTTTAAAATTATATATAGAACTTCCAGAGATAGTAGATAGGATGATAAACAGATTTGAAATCATAGAATTTAAGGAGAATAATTAGTTTTCCTGGGTCATGTTTATCCTGGAAATCTTAAAATATTTGAAGGAATACTAGGTCAAAGAAAGGGTCGATTTATTGTGCTTCCTCTGCCTCGACCAAAGAGAAAATTAGGATTAATGATTAAAATTTACAGGGGACAGATTTTATAGCTTCCTAGAGCAGTTTGAAAATGGAATGTATTGTTTTGATAGATACTGAGTTCCTTGTACTGGATGTGTTCCTAGATGAATACTTGATGGGCATATCATGAAAGAAAATCCCTTGCATCATGGTGGATTCATGAACTCAAAGGTCTCTTCCAACTCTGTGATTTGACATCTTTAAATTCCTTCTTGAAATAATCTAATAAGATTGTCTCTCTAAACCTGCCTTGGAGTAAAAAAGCTTTCTTTCAGATTTTCCAAAACTTTCCAACTCTGACTTCCTTAAGTTATCTATAACCTATAAAATCTAAATAGTAAAGAGTATGAGAGACTTAAAAATAACTTAAACCATTTTAACATTTCAATTCTTCATACATTTCAGTTTAGGAAATTACTTTTAAAAGTCAATCTCTCATTTCAATCTCATGTATTTCCAGTATGATAGTTCTTCTTGTTGTTGTTTGGGCTTGTTTGACTCTTTGTTACCTCATTTGGGGTTTTCTTGGCAAAGATACTGAAGTAGTTCCCCAGTTCATTTTGTAGATGAGGACACTGAGGCAAACCAAGTTAAATAACTTGCCAGGGTTATGTAGCTAGTGAAGTCTGAGACTGAATTTGAACTCAGAAAGGTGAGAGTCTTCCTGACTCCAGGCCTGGTACACTATCCAATAAACCACTTGGTTGATAATTACTGTATGCCATTTATAGAAAGCAATACTTTCCAATTCCTCTCCTTTATCATTAGTCTTTTCCCATTAGTTTTTTCCATCACACTATTTCTGTATCTTTCCTATAATGATCTTCTGGTTCTGCTCATTTCACTTAGTATCAGTTCATGTAAGTCTCTCCACACTTCTCTGAAATCATCCTGCTGATTATTTCTTACAGAACAATAGTATCCCATAGCATTCATATACCATAATTTATTCAGCCATTCTCTAACTGATGGGCATCCACTCAATTTCCAGTTTCTTGCCACTACAAAAAGGGCTGCCACAAACATTTTGGCGCATACAGGTCCTTTTCCCTCCTTTATGATCTCTTTGGGATATAAACCCAGTAGTAACACTGCTGGGTCAAAGGGTAATCACAGTTTGATACCTTTTGGGCATAGTTCCAAATTGCTCCCCAGAATAGTTGGATCAATTCACAACTCCACCAACTATGTATTAAAGTCACAGTTTTCCCACATCCCCTCCAACATTCATCATTATCTTTTCCTGTCATCTTAAACTAATCTGAGAGTGTGTAGTGGTATCTCAGACTTGTCTTAATTTGCATTTCTCTATCAATAGTGACTTAGAGCATCTTTTCATATGATTAGAAATAGTTTCAATTTCTTCATCTGAAAATTGTTTGTTCATATCCTTTGATCATTTATCAGTTGGAGAATGGCTTGAATTCTTATAAATTTAAGTCAATTCTTTATATATTTTGGAGATGAGGCTTTTATCAGAACCTTTAACTGTAAAAATGTTTTCCCAGTTTATTGTTTCCCTTCTAATCTTGCCTGCATTAGTTTTGTTTGTACAAAAGCTTTTTAACTTGATTGAAAAGGTGTTGGGATTTTGTCTGATAACTCTATAAAATGGGACAAAAGAATAATCTCAAAGAATTTTTAGGTTGAATCTTCACCTACCCAGTAGAATTCCAAGACTTATGGGGACCCATAGTGGTGGCCAGCATGCTCTTCTGATACAGCTTGAAGGCTTCTGGCAAACTTCAGCTGATTGATATCACAATGCACAGATTTACCTTAGGCATACTTGGGAACTGGATGCTTTTGCCCAGTACAAAAATAGTAGATACCGTAACTTTGCTTGGCCTTGTATTCCAGTCTGCAAGCTCTATTGGGTCTGGTGGGCCAGGAACTTGGTGGAGAGCAGATAACTGGAGTTATTGCTAGAAGCATGTACACAAGAGGGACCGTGTTACATCTGATTGCCTATTCCTCCACAATTCTTAGCTCAATCTTATCCGGCCTGATGACTTCCACTAACTGGAAAGCTCTGCTCTCCACAAAAGGAATCATCCTTCTTCTGACAGGATCCTAGATTTAGCATTCCATCCACTATATCATACCACCCTTTTATATCCATTTCTCCTCACTGTTCAAAACTGAATTCTGTGTACTGAGTACACAACAGGATTCAGTAGCACCATAAGACTAGAGTTCAAGTTCTTACTACTATTTTCTGCTGGATCAGTGTGGTAGGTCATTTCATTCCTCTGAGTCTATCTCTTCATCTAAAATAGAAACAATTCTACTTGAACCACTTACTATTTATAAGTTTATAAGGAAAACACTTTGAAAAGTAAAAAAAGTACTGTGTAAATGTAAACAATCATCATTAGAACCAATATGAAATTACTTCCTTTTAAATATCTTAACGTATGCTATCCAAAGCTCCCAAGAAATAGATAAATTAGTTCAGCAATTTTCTATTTGCTCTTTGAGACTTGATATGCATTGGGATATAGAAAAGAACAGATGAAAATTAGGCAGAAGAGTCTGTGAGGTTGAGGAAAATTACTAAATTTCACACGTGGTGATTAAAATGATACAGAGAATCTACCTACTTCATAGTAATGCTTATAGATACATATAAATTCTTCATATGAATTAATTTAATGTGAAGTATTAATATCATTTCCCAAAGCTAGAGTACTGGAAAATATGTGAGAAGAGATATCTCATTGCAAAATGCAGAATCTCAATTTGTTCTCAGTTTTTTTTAATAATAGCCTTTTATTTTCAAAATACATGCAAAGATAGTTTTCAATATTCACTTTTGAAAAACCTTGTTTTCCAAATTTTTCCCCTCCCTTTTCCCCACTTCCCTTCTCCTAAACATCAAGTAATCCAATATAAGTTAAACATTGGTTATCAGGTTTTTTTGTCCCTCTAATACAACAATGTTTCAAAGCTACCAAATTGCCATAAAACAGTTACTTTTCCTTCCTTTAAAATGCCTTTTTGAAACTTGACTTGTTGTACCAAAGCAATCAACCAAAGGAAAAAACCTCAATCACGTGTTTTCTTTTCATGACATCAGAAAACCAGCTTATTACATCTGAGCTCTTGGACACAAAGCCTTAATTTCTCTGACTCTTCACCAATACCTTTTCCATCTTTCTTAAGAAGAATAGTTCCCAAATTATAAAGATTATTGCTTTAAATGGGTCATCACATGAATTCTGGAAAGTTCATCATTTAGTTCATTGTATCAGGTCCTGAGGGGGGGTATTCTTAGAGAAAAAAAAATACAGGAAAGAAAACTATTTAGAGCTATTTCTTGAACTTCTCTGAGATCTTTTTTAAAAAAATACATTATGAGGTTAATTCTCATTACAGATGCTGCTTTTGAATGCTGAGTCCAAGAAGCAGATGTTTTCTCTTATATCTCTTGTCTCTCTCTTAATCTGTTTATGACATATTTCTATTTCAGCCTGTAACTTTCTTTGGTCTTAGTGATTATTGCCAATCCTAGTGATTTTTCATCTCTCCACACCAATGATTTTTCTGTACACTGTACACAGGTTGAGTTACATGGATATGCATCGGTTAGGTAACCTGTTAGCACTTTACCTGATTTGTTCATTTTTTTCCTTCCATATGCGTTAAATCTGTGGTGAAAGCAACATATAAATTATTAAGTCCCCAAAGTTGGGTGGCGCCAGAATAGGTTTTAGCTCATCTTTAGAAATAGAATATTTGGGGTCATGTGAACAGGGCAGTTCCTCAAAAAAATCATTTAGGAATCAAGATCAATTATCTGCTAGGTTACTATTGTATTGCTGATGCACAAATTTAGACCAGTACTTCCTGGCTTCTAGGCTGTGGTAGATGCTCTTTATTTCAAATCAATTTATAGGTCCCACAAAGTCATCCCATTTGTCAGTTAATGATATAGAGAAGAAGGGAGGCAGGATTGAGCCCTGATGCGAAACTGGGATTCTTTTTAGGGGGCTTTTCTCCTATTCATTGGAAACCTAAAATATATGTATCAGAATATGCCCTAACCTGAAATCAGTGATTAATGTAAATAAAGAAAGTCTTAATGGATCCTTTTGTCCTTTAAAACTGGAGATTTTGCTCCCAATAGACATGTAGACCATATACAGATTTACTTCAATCCTAGGTGAAAAAGCAACCTATTTTTTCAATAGCTTTTATAGCAACTGCTCACACACTGCCTATTGTTTCCCAGTCTGTGCCTTGGCCTCCTAGTCAAGAAGGCCTAGGATCTTGGCAGCCCATAGAACTCAACCAAGCCAAACAGAAACAATCATCTGATCAATAGCCAAAGAAAGCAGTATTTGTTTGTTACTTTAATGGGTGATACATTATCTTCAAAATAACCCAGAGAGGTTATTTCATCAGACAGAAATTCTATTTTACAAAACATACAAGATCCATTGTATCAAATCTAATTTCAAGGCAGTGTTCTATTAATTTGACTATCGTAATTTTCAAGGAGAGATTATATAATTTTCATAAAGTCTTAGTTATTATTGTTATTGTTCAGGTTTATTTACTAGAAGCTGACCACATCAAGATAGGGTGTCACTAATTACTCCTAATAATTACTTGAATGTCTTTTCTGGCCCCTTTCCCTAATCAAATCCCATTCCAAATATAAATGGCTATAGTATGTGACTGCTCATGCTATATAATAATTCATGATACTTGATAGTGTGAAATATATTAGAGGGAGCTAGAGAGGTAACATACTTTAAATATATGAAGGGAGGAAATGTCATTAACTTTGTCTAACCTTTCTCAAACATATCATTTTAGCATAAATTTTGTTTATCGATTCTCTTATTTCTGTAGGAAATAAGAAACAACAGAGCAGATGGCCTCGTAACTTTTATCAGTGTACATGAAGAACTAGTACAAAGTTAGGGAGATTACTAGTACCAATGTCATCATGTGCTAACTCCCTGTCATTTCACATCCTTCTTAGATAAAAACAGGCAAAATTGTTTTGATAAATAGCAAAAGGTCAAAGAAATACCAATCAGAGTATGAGGAAAATAACCTTCCTACCTGTCCAACATTTTGCTATGTACCAAGAGATTTGAAAAAAATACAAAATGAAACATTCAAATTAAGAAAAAAAAGAAATCTAGTAAAACTGATGCCAATAAAATATGAACGTTTATCAGTAAGTGGATGAAATATATGGGGTCAATCATCAGCACTGAATGAATATTTAAGCATGTCACTTTTAAAAGAATGAAGTCCCTATCTACACATTCTACAGACATACATTTCTAGACAATTTTTAATTTCAAATCAGGTATGATAGTTGAAGGACTAGGAGCTAAAAAACAAACTTTAAAATCAGTTTTCTGAAAATGTCCATTTGACCATAATTTCTTTCATGAGATAGAATAGTATTTTTGCTTCCTTATTTAACAAAATCCATCTAATAAACATTAAACATATTATATACTTAATATTCAGGTGGGACTATCCTCAGTGAGTGAAACATTATTATAGTTACAAAGAGATACCAAGATTTTGAGAAAATAAAGGAAAAGTTTTGATATCTATATTCTCAGGATGTTGATCTAACAATAATTATAATGCCAAATTTTCAACTACTTCACAGTAAATAATTATGAGAAAGAGCTTCTCTCTAACTCATAAAATACTTCACTTCTTTCAAGATTCAGTTCAAACACCACACACAAAAAAACAACAAACTTTGTTCTGATCTCTTTAACTGATACTGCATTCTCTTCCAAATTACCTTGTATTTATTTATTTTATTTGTCCTGTATGTACTTATAATTGTAAAGGCTCTCTCCTCCAACAGAATATAAAGTCCCTAATGAAAGGGATTCTGTATTTTTTGTCTCTGTATTCTCAGAGCTTAGAAAAATGTGTGTTATGAAAAGTGCTTAATAAATGCTTGTTGATTGGTTGATTTGTTGAGTCTAACCTAATAGAATTTTTATCAAAAATTCAGTAACAAAGTTCATAAACAGGAAAACTGTGAATTTCCCATATCAGTGAAAAATACATTGAAGATCAAGAAATGATACAATTTTTAGAAAAGGAAGATCTGAAATTACTAAGCACTTAAGATAATATATTAGTAAAGTTATTTATAATTATTTTATACAGTTATAGTATGCTGATTTCAATAATAGTTTCTCCTAATGCGTTTTAATCTACTTTCATATTCTTTGTGAAGTCATAAATATAGTATCAAGGAGCACATATTTATCTAATGTGACATATGTATAAAACAAATGCAATGAAGGCAGTAAGGGCAATTTCCCCAGAAATGATCAACTGATTTATGATGATGCTTTTGTCATAAATCCTATGTGGCCTCAGTTTCCTTATCTGTAAAAAAGGGAGTTAAATTAGAGAGCCTTTGAAGTTCCTTCTAACTCTGAATCTAAGGTCCTATGATCTTTTAGTCATGTTAGTCAAAATCCAGGAATCCTTTGCTTTCTGAGTTCCCCACACTAAGAAAAAAAAAATTCAATTCTGAAGACCAATGGGAATAACTGATGTCAAAGAAAAAGTACTAGAATAGAATAGAGCCTGTGTTTTCTTTGTGGTGTTTGTGCAAAAACTAGCCTTTGTTTTTATTCTCTGGGGTTTCATTCCAACTACCAGAATAACAATTTGAGTGTGGGTCTATAATAATGCATTTTAATTCAATGGACAGTAAGTATGCTTAGGCATATAATACATGTTACATGCTAGGCACTAGGTAATACATGTTACATGCTAGGCACTAGGGATACAACTGAAAATTTTCCCTGCCCTCAGGGAACTTAGGTACTATTCTATTGGAAATTTGATGAGAAGATTTATCAAGTTTGGTTACAAAGTGAAGTATACTGATTTAGGGATCATATACTTTAAAAAGGTTTGTATCATCTATAACATTTGTAGAGTAATTTGAATTTCTTTCTTTCTTTCTTTCTTTCTTTTTTTTTTTTGGTGAGGCAATTGGGTTAAGTGATTGCCCAAAGTCACACAGCCAGGAAGTGTCTGAGGCCAAATTTGAATTTAGGTCCTCCTGACTTCAGAGCTGGCGCTTTATCCACTGCTCCACGTAGCTGCTCCATTGAATTTCTCAATAAAAAATCTTTATTTTTTTAGGTCTACATATTACTTCCAAAAAGATTATCAACCATACTTATGAACTACTGCATGGTAAGCAGAAAAACTATAAAATCTCAGCAACAAAGAATTTTCACATATTAAGTAAAGTTGTTCATCATTCTAAAGAAAATTATTTCTTCTCACTGATCTTTTGGCAATATCTTTCCTTTTTTGGATCAAATCATATTCTAGGAACTATTCAGCTACTTTACAGAGTGAAAACTGCTTTCAAGTGACTGCTTCCTTTCATAAAACATGGCTTCAAAATCATAGTGATGAATGTACAAGAATACTTACAGATATAAAGGGAATTTCTAGATTATCTGAACAGAGAAATAGAGAGGAAAGTGACTAACACTTAGAAGGACATTTTGAGTTTGAATGTCATGACTTTTTGTTAGTTAATAAGCAGCATACTTAAACTATAGTTTTCTCATCTGGTAAATAAAAGCCTAAACCACAAACAAGTTCTTGATCTCAAAGGGTAAAGTTCATAACTCTATTTCTCAGTCAACTAAAAGTATAATTAATGCTAATTTTGATCTGAAATTCTAAATTGCTTCAAAGTGATTTGCATCCACTAACCTGGTTTATAAAAATGAACAACAGAGATATCTTGAAAAGAAAAATAATTATTTATTTTTACTATCCACAGCAAAACTTAAAGGCGGCACATATTGCTTTCAAGTTTCTTGACATTTAGCAACAAACTTCTGTTTTATTACTTACTTTTTTAACCATTAAAATGCCTTTATTTACTCTAACTAGGCATACAATCTATCATCCAGTGTGGAAGTCTTGAAACAATAAAAGCTTAGTTTACTACCTCTGCTCCAAAGTCAATCTACTTCATGTGAAAAAAAGATTTCTGTTCCCACCACTAAATGTATAGCAGAAAGACATTAAAGAGAGAAGCAAAATGAGTGAAATAAATAGCTTCCCAAGTTCTCATGATTTAGACTTCTATGATTTTATCTGAAATGAATTCACTAAACCAAAAAAAAAAAATCAGTATTCAAATACATGCACAAAATCCATCCCAAAAAGAAACTTTAAATGACTTGTGGAATATTTTACTAAGCTGTATATCCTATTCTTCTAACCTTTCTGTAAAAATGAACAATTAACATTTAAAAATCAGCATTTACTGTTAACTGCTTACATACTAAAAATATTCATTCTGTTTCTTTATCATTCTTTATTTGAGACCACCATGCAAATTTTAAAAGGGATTTTTTGGGGGGTTAACCCCATAATTTCAATTTTTTTAGATGACATACAGTCTTAGCAAGTCTGGGAGCTTTGAGAAGTTAACTGATCTATGCCAGAGGCAGGATTCTATACTCCTGGGTCCTAACTTCTAGACTCTTTTTTCCACTATGTCACACTGCCCCTCATGGAAAATTCTGAATAAATTATGTTTTTTGTGAACTATACAAATTGGAGTGTCCTAGAAGTCTTTGAAATTATGCACTGAAAGTTATGTGAAAAGATGGTCTATGTGGATTATCCATCCTTGATAAGTGCTTTTCTCAGATTTCCTTGAATCATTTTAATATATTATTAAATGAACAAAATATTTGTTGTGGAATGTAAATAAGTACATAAAATATAATAGTTCTCTCAAGCTCTAGATATAAATAATAACTCACTCAGTAGAACTAAAGCTTTTTCCATGTTCAGAATAATAAGATTGCGAAGAAGGGCATGAATTCATTGATAATATTTCCAAGATGATTCTTAGTATGTTGTGGGTCAGAAGAAAATAACACACATTTTTGTGACTATGCACAACTATCAAAAGAGACAATTCTTTTAACTTTCACTTCTCAATGAACTTCAGAAAACATCTGTAATATTTTCCCCAATGAGACATTGTTGTTCATTTGGGAGAATGAATTTTCCATTTGTTTTTTCTTTTCTTTCCTGAACTATACAGAAATTCACTGTTTATTTTTCACCCCCCAGAAAACTGCTTAAGGGATACTTTCTTTAGTCTATTCTGGAGCATTACAATTGGTCTGTAAAGCATGTGTTTGAATGTTACTAAATGAAAGGCCTCTCCTATGTAAAGGCCCATTTCTGTAGAATGTTTCAATAATGGAGGCCCTGGGTAAATGAATATTCTGTTTAAATGGAAACTACCACAAAGAATGAAAACATGATCAAATATGGTTAACACAGAAAAAAAGATGAATTTGATCTTTCTTTGATGATTCATAGAGAGGCAGCTGGCATAGTGAATACAGAGCTGGTCTCAGTCATAAAATCACTGACACATATTAACTATGTGACTCTGGGATGCTAAAGTCAACTCATTTAGACTTTAAGTTCCAGAGATGGTGTTAATCTACTTTGGTAGAGGGAGTTTCCTCACCTGAAATTTCCCGATACTGATGAAATCAAAGGTCTGAACCCTATCCCTTAGTGATTAATAAAGCATTCTCAGAACATATAGCAACAACTCTGGGCTTTTATAATGAACACCAATTATTTTGCTGCTAACATGTCTAGTTAATTGAGCTTTCCAGGTTTTTATATTCTATGTTGCCATGGATAGATTAAAGTTGACTTTCAGTGAAAATGTGAGAGGCTTTCTAATGTTTAGTGTAAACTGAAACTGAAGAAATACTATGTAAATGATTATAGGTGGCTGCCATTGTAGTTGATTGTATCCCTAAAGAGCATCTGTTAAAGCATATTACCTTAAAGTGAAATCTTGATTGCATGTGTGTTGTGCCCTTATTATATATTGACTGTTGATGATTTCTTGGTTGACTTCAGACACTGAAGAAAATTCTTAAATTTATGGCTATTATGTGTCAAGAATTGAAGTTAAGACACGGGAGATTCCCATATGAGAAGAAAGGTACAATGCAGAATCACCAGATGCAAAGCAGGAGTTCTACAAATAACTCAGAATCCCATGTTTATAACCTTGAAACTATGATTGACTAGCCTCTCATTTCCAATCGTGGATGATAGCTGTTGATCTTAGAACAAGCATACCAAATTCCACAAATCTAAAAAAACTGTAATCTCAGAGATCATTTAGTCCAAGTCTCCCTGAATGTGAAACCCCTCTAGAACTTACCTGAGAAGTTGTTCAGACTCTTGTTATATACCTAGTGTCTCTTAATTTTAGTGTCTTTCCTCCTCTTAATTCCTAATTATCATCTGTTTTAGCTTGGTATATATATATATATATATATATACATATATATATATACATATATATCTTTAGATCTACATAGATATAAAGATATAGATATAGATATGTGTGTGTGTGTGTGTGTGTGTATATAATTTGTTTACGTGTTTTCTCCATTAGATTGTAATCTTGAGGGAAAAGATTGTCTTTTGCCATTTTTTTGTATGCTCAGCATTTAGCACAGTGCATTGTACATAGTATGTGCATAATAAATGCTAATTGATCAAACATTTTCCTTCAAAATAATACCTCAAATCAAATTTTGGAATAGTAGAACCAATAAAAGGTTAGAGAAAACTATTTTTGCAGCTTAAGGCAACTTAAGAGGTTTATAGGAAAGGTCTATAATAATCAGAGAAGTGTGGCAGGATCACCAGTACTGAACCTTAGAGGCAGCTGCAACAGCAGTAGATTCAGGAGTTCTTAACTAAAAGATTGTAAGGGTGTTGAGACATAGTAAGGGGATTGTGTTACAGAGGACCTTTTGCTGGCACTGGTTACATCTTGTACTTACTGACAATCCTATTGTCCACAAGCAGTTCTGGATCATAGTTCCAGCACTGAGAGGAATGCTTGTGATCAGTCACAAAGGAATTAGGGCCCTGGTTACAGTTTCAGGGACAGAAAGAGTTTAGGCACTGTACTTGAAGCTGCAGGGAGAAGGGATCTTTCCTGAATAAAAAACAGAGCTGACTAGAAGCACCAAAAATTTGTAGATCCTCAGAACAAGCTGTGAAAACAACACAAAAAAAAATCTAAAGTTCTCCAACCCCAGGTGATCAGAAGTAGGTTAGGAAAATGAGAAAACAACAACAAAAAAGAACGTGATTGTAAAAAGCTCCAATAGTGTCAAGGAAAACCAAGACAAATACAGAAGAAGAGAACAATATGAACATAACTATAAGCAAAGCCTCAAAGAAAAATGCTAATTGGACTCAACACCAGCAAGAACTCCTAGAGGAATTAAAGAAAAGAATAATAGTAGTAGAGGGAAAAATAGAAAAACAAATGGGAGTGCTGCAAGAAGATTATGAAAAAAAATAAACAGCTTGGTAAAAAAGACATAAAAATGTTAATGAGAATAACACCTTAAAATCAGAATTCATCAGATAGTAAAAGGCACAAAAATTCACTGAAAGAAAGGATTCCTTTAAAAGCAGAATTGGACAAAAGAAAAAGGAGGCACAAAAGCTTACTGAAAAACTAATTCCTTAAAAATAAAAACTGGGCAATTGGCCTGGAAAATAGATTGAGGAGAAATAATTTTTAAAATTATTGGGCTGATATGAAAAGATGCCCCAAGTAATTATTAATCAGAGAAATGCAAATTAAGACAACTCTGAGATACCACTACACACCTGTCAGATTGGCTAAGATGACAGGAAAAAGATAATGCTGAATGTTGGAGGAAATGTGGGAAAACTGGGACACTGATACATTGTTGGTGGAATTGTGAATGGATCCAGCTATTCTGGAGAGCAATTTGGAACCATGCTCAAAAAGTTATCAAACTGTGCATACCCTTTGATCCAGCAGTGTTTCTACTGGGCTTATTTCCAAAGAAATATTAAAGAAGGGAAAGGGACCTGTATTGCAAGAATGTTTGTGGCAGGTCTCTGTGTAGTGGCCAGAAACTTTTCACATAAAAGAGGAATACAAGGAAGAATTTTTATAGTGGAAAGGAAAATGGTGAGAGTGGCAAGAACTCTTACTCTTATTAGAATTGATTCAAAGAGGGAAGAATATAAATATTCAATCAATTGAATATAAAAATTTATCTTATCCTACAGGGAAATAGAAAGGAAAGGAGATAATAAGTATGGGAGAAGAATGATAAAAGGGAGGGCAGATTAAGGAAGGTAGTAGTCAGAAGCAAAACTGTCTGTTGAGGGACAGGATCAAAAGAGAGAGAAGGATAGACAGTAGAAAATAGGATGAAAGGAAATACAAAATTAGTAATCATAACTGAATGTGAATGGGATGAATTAACCTATAAAATAGAAGTTGATAGCAGAATGGATTAGAAATCAGAATTCAATATGTAGTATATAAGACTCACATAAAATAGAAAGACACATAAAATAAAGAGCTAGAGCAGAATCTATTAGTTAGAATCTATTTGCTTTAGTTAAAAAAGGTAGAGGTGGCATTCATGATCTCAGACAAAGCAAAAGCAAAAATAGACTGAATTTGAAAGGGATAAATATAAAAACTACATTTTAGTAAAAGATACCATAGATAATAAAGTAATATATTTTAAATTTTTTATTTGTTTGTTTATTTAGTATTTCCCCAGTTATAAATTCGAAACAATTTTTTGATATTTTTAAAGATTTTCAAGTTCTAGGTTCTCTCTTTTATCCCCACCCACAATCAAGAAACTACATGTGAAGTAATGCAAAACATTTCCATAAAAGTCAAGTTGTAAAAGAAAATATAGATCTACCACTCTAATGAAAATAAAAACCCTCAAGAAGAATTAATTTAAAAAGAAGGAGACAGAGAGAAAGAGAGAATGCTTCAATCTGTATTTAGACAGAATCAGTTCCTTTTCTGGGAATGAATGGGATTTTTCATCATAAGTCCTTCAAAGAAATTGCAGATGGTTGTAATACTGAGAATAACAAAGTCATTTACAGTTGGTCAACCCGAGACATTGCTATTACTTTGTATATAATATATTTCACTTTGCTCATGGAAGACTTTTCAGTTGTTTCTTTTTCCTTACAGCACCCTTCTCATCCTTTCCCATAGAACATAATATTCCATCACAAACACATAGCACAGTTTATTGAGCTATTACCTAATTGATGTGCATTCCCTCAAATTCCAATTTTTTTGCCCTGAGAAGAGAGTGGCTATGAATTTTTTGGGTATATATAGGTCATTTTCCTTTTGTTTTGCTTCTTTCCTGGAATCTCTTTTGATATTCATGTCTAGCAGTAAAGTTGTTGGATCAAAGAATATGCATGGATTTATAGCCCTTTGGGCACAGATCATAGCTTTTGATCATTTATCAGTTGGGGCATGGCTTTTATTTTTTATAAATTTGATTCAATTCCCTCTATGTTTGAGAAATGAGGCCTTATCAGAAAAAACTTGCTTTGTATTTTTTTAATTACTATAATAAAATAATATAAAAAAATTTACAGCAAATTTTCTCTGATAAAAACTTCATTTCTCAATTTTTATATAGGGAACTGAGTCAAATTTATAAAAATAAGAACCATTACTCAATTGAAAACTGGTCATAGGATATAAATAGGTAGTTTTATTTTTTAAAAAGTAATCAGTTATCTATAATTATATAAAATGCTTTAAATTACTACTGATTAGAGAAAGACAAATTATAGCTACAGTGAGACAGCACTTCACACCCATTAGAAATGACACATGAATGAAGGAGAAGGAATGAGAGAAAATAAATACATTAATGAATTATTGGTAGAGAAGTGAACTGGAGAACTTTGCCCAAAGTCGTGAATATCTTTTGACCCAACAATGCCACTACTAGTTCTGGATCCCAAAGAGAATAAAGAAAAATAAAAAGGACCTATTTATATAAAAATATTTGTAGCATCTCTTTCATGGTGACAAAGAATTGGGCATTGAGGGATGCTCATCACTTAAGGAATGACTGAACAAATTGTGATTTATAATTGTGATGGAATACTACCGTGTTATAAAAATGACAAATGTGGTATAGTTTCAGGAAGGAAAAAAAACAACAAAACATAACAACATCTATATGAATTGAGGCAAAATGAAGTGATAAGAACCAGAAAATCATTGTGCCCAGTAACAGCAATATTGTAATAATGATCAACTATAAAAGACTTGGATACTCTGATCAGTGGAATGTTTTAAGAACAAATATTATTCACATCCAGAGAGAGAACTGCTGAAGTATAATTTTGTCACTTAAAATAATTTTGGCTTCTTTTTCTAATGTGGTTAATATGGAAATGTTTAAAATTATTTCACATCTATAATTGATATTATATTGTTTGCCTTCTAAATGGGAGGGAGGAAGAGAATCGGAAACTCAAAATTTAATAATAAATAAATGTTTAAATATATAATCAAGTTTTAAATAATAAATGTTGATTGACTGATAGCCTAGAGGGAAATAAATCCACATCCTCCTATAGCAACTCCTCTACTTTTGGACAGCTCAAATTGTTAAGAAGTTTTTCTTTATATTAAGCTTAAATTTCCTTTTTTTAAAAAAAAATTTTACCCATTATTCATAGTTTTCCCTTTATATGGCATCTTCTTTATTCATGTTTTAATGCAATCTAAGATCCCATTAGTGTTTTGTGGGCTACTGGATCACAATGTTGATTCATAAGGAGCTAAAACTGCCAAATCTTTTCCAAACTGCTATCTAGCCATATCTCTACCATCTTGTACTACAGTTTTCTGAGCCTGAATGTAAATCTTTTCCTTTATTCCAGTGAAATTTCATTTTATTAGCCCAATAATCTAACTTGTAAAATCTTCTATATTTTTTACACTATAATCCAATAGCTTTTCCACCAATTTATCTATAAATTCAATAATCTTGCTTTTTATACCAAGTCACTTTATCCAAGTCACTGATTAAAAAAAAAAAAAAAAAAACAACTTCAACAACAGTGGGCTAAGGGCAGAACCTTAGGGCACTCTACTAGTGACATCATTCTAAGTTGATATGAAGCCATGAAAGAAATACTTTTTAGGTCTTCCTATTTAGCCAAGTTTGAATCTAATTGGGATACTATTACATCACTGTTATGAAGCAATTGGAATCTAGTCATATTATATGTTCAAATTGATGGTCAAGTAATGGGATATGCCATTTGAAAAAGTGAGAGATACTATTGAATTCATTTCAATATAGGCTGCCATTTCCCTAACTGTAGCTTAGATAAAATCTAAATATACCCTGCAAACACACACCACACATACATTCACACATGGATATTGTAATAGATACATACATGCATTTATACATATATGCATTTATATTCATATGTATAGATACATATATATATATGAACATGTATGTGTTTATGAGATTTGAAGATATTCTATATTCAAACCAACACAACATTTGTATATGTTTCTTTCATCACTAAACACTATTTTATGTTCTTTCCTTCTGCTCCCTCCAAAATAGCCACAGTAAAATAATAATTATTTTCATCTATGTTCCATTTCTCAGAGATAACCTTAAAGTGGCATCCTAAAAAAGAAGGAAGATTGAGAGAAAATGCTATTTACTGGGCAGGACAGAGAAAGGAGGAATCAACGCCTGAACCTCTCTTTCTCAGTAAAGAGACTTGCTGAGTAAACTTCACTGCTTAACCCTGGTTTACCTTGGATTTCCCCGTATGAAAACGTGGGAAAATTATGTCTGTCTCCCTCTCAGGGGTGTTCTGAAGATTAGCTAATTAATGTTTGTAAACTCTGTGGTCCTAAGAAAAAAACAAAGCACTGCATATTATCCTCACTATGATCACTTGCAGCTGGCTTTAAATGTGTATCAATGCTTCTTGCCACCCTTTATACCAAGCCCAAACAAGAGTAAACAAACAAACAAAAATCCTTAAATAAGGAAATGATTTAGTTGGTATTTTAACGATTGTGCATCCTAGTACATTGGTATAAGAAACATTCTCACTCTCAAATTTAACTCCATATTTCAATTAAGAAATAATTATACTTATTGTTCCATAGGTATTAGAAGCATAAAGATCAAAGATCTAATCCTGGGTCATCTAGTGCAAGCCCCTCATTTTACAGATAAGGAAATTGAAGCCCAAACAAGGTTCAATAATGTGCCCCAGTCACACAAGGATTAAGTTTGAGAATTAGGAATCAATTCAGGATCCATGATACCATGTATAGTAAAGTACTCTTTACACTGTACCACACAGTCTCCAAATTTCAGACTCATAGTTGTCTATTAAAATAGAAGTAAAATAGTTTTTTTCATAAAAAAGAAAAAATATTTCCTAGTAAACAGATTGTCTAAGAAGAATGGTTTTAACCATCTAAATAATTGACAAAATATATTTCATAACATGAATATATTATTTACAATAGATTTATAAACATTTTAGGAAGTTTAGTGGTATGGTGCTTATTTTCATAATGAATACTTTAAATTGTAAATTTTGGCAAAGATAATAATAATAGATAGTATTTACATACAGCTTTAAGATTTTGCAAACACTCTATAAATATCATAAAATTTAATCCTCACAATAATTTGGCAAGTAGGTGCTATTATTATCCCCATTTTATAAATGAGGAAAACTGAGGCAGATAGAGGTTATTAACTTATCCAGGATCACATGGCTCAAGATCATAAATGACTATAGGTACTTTCTATAGATCACAAAATGATCAAGATAACACACCAGTTAAATACATATGGGTATTTCATATATAGGCATCTAGGCATCAATGAGAGGCAGCCATGGTACAATGTATAAAAGCACTGGCAGGTGTGGGAGTCAGGAATGCCTTCAATCACTCTCCTTTAACATATACTGGCTGTGTGGCCCTGAGCAATCCCTTTAAACTCTCAGCTCCCCTGGCAGCAAACTATACCAATTTAAATTGGTTAAGAGAATCTCCAACCCTGGAGTTCCCTATATTAATGAGATCTCAGATAAGGATTAAAAGAAATTTCACAGATATTTGAAGAAGAAATTGGGGTGAGTAAGCATTTATTCAAGAGAACAAACTCATATAAAATATTCAAGGTATAATGGTAATAATCTGTCTATGCTTTCTACCACTCCCTCTTGTGACCCACAGAACACATCTGTGAGATGATTCTCCTACTCTGGGTACATTACAAAATCAAGTAAAAAGTATTTTTAAATAATTTATGGGTTTGTATGATCCATGCTGTCTGTTCACCTCCATTGGCCATGGATAATAAAGAACAGACTGTGGAAGAATAAAAAAAAAAAAAAAAACACAGTGTGTCACCAGCTTCTTTTGTAAAATAATATGCAAAACAATGCCTAAAAGGGTTTTTTTTTTAATTTTAAAAGCTAACATGATAATAGAGCTTAATCATAAAAGCACAGAACCAGACCATCTGAATTGCTCATCAAGCCTCCTTTGGCTGATAGAAAATTCCACTTCTTAACTAATGCTTAAATGAGGCCTCCTTTATGGGAAGGACAATTTGTGACTTTCTCAGCCTTAATCAGTCCTATGCCCTCTGGTCAATCCAGAAATAAAGGCCACATTGATGCTTCACATGCTGCAATGCTTCCCCCAAAATATTGTCATCTCCATCATGAACAAGTTTGTTGATGACCTAATGAGAAATGATGCAAAGGAAGAATCAGCGCATTACAGATAGACAACTGATCAGTATTATGTATTATTTATCAATGGGCTCACCACACATTCTCAGAGCAAGGGAAACAAAACTCAGAATGTACATAAAACAGTTGTTAGATCATAGGGTCTATTTCTAACTGTCCCACAGCAACTGAAAAAGACCCTGGGTTGTCTCTGAAGCATCACCAGCTGAATAAAAGCTGAATTAAGTGTCTATTTGTTCTTATTATTATTGGTAGTATTATTGATAGTGTGGAAATCAGATCAAAGGGATGGTATTTATTATGTATTAGATCAGAATTCTACCTAAGGTCACCACCCAAGAGGAAGTCATTTGCTTAAGTTTTCAGTCAATTCCTCAGTTTCCTTGGGTTGCTGACTGAACTTACACAGGACAAGCGCTCACAAGGTGGTCAGAAACAGCGATACAATGATGCTCTCAAGGTATCCCTTAAGAACTTTAGAATCAGTTGTATGGCATGAGAGACACCGACACAGGACCACACAGCATGGTGTGCCCTCATCAGTGAAGGTGCTATGCTCTATGAGCAAAGCAGAATTCAATTAGCCCGAAGGAAACATGAAATATGCAAAATTAGAGAAGCTATCCCAAATGTTCATATGGATTCTTTGTGTCTGACCTGTGGCAGAGCATTCCGAGCTTGTATTGCTCTGATCAACCAAAGTCTGACACATTGTAACTCAATTCTAACACAGTGATGTCATTTTGGTATTCTTTGAAAATGAAGGACAAACAATAACAACAATAGCAACAAAAACTATAAACATCTCTGATGAGTGAATATCACCTCTCAAATGTCTAGTTAGAGATCCAGAGAAGAAAGTCACTGTCTTCTTCTCTGAGTTGCAAGTTGCCAGGATCATTTTATTAATGGATCCCTCAGAACAAGTGTGAATCCTGTCACTGAGAAGTAAAATCTGAATTGAAAGGAACCTTCTCTATAGGAAGCAAAGTCTGTCTTCCTCCCGCCCAAAGAACAGTCCACTTTTTATTGCGTGAATTTCACTGGAGTGTTACCTTCATGTTTCTCATATGGAGGGGAGTCTGGATCCATTTACAACTGACTGAACTAACTCTTACACATCTGTTCTCTTATTGTTATAGTTACCTCTTTCCACAGCTGACTTCCTCTTTTTAAAATAAAAAAATCTTATTTCTCAACATATGGTGATAAAGATCAAACTCTAAGACTTCACATGTTCTAGGAAAACAACTTGATATGTTACTTATGTTTTGAAGATGCCTATGCATTACTTACTTAATATTCTAACATTTACATAGCACTTAACTATGTGCCAGGTATTGTGCTAAGAACTTTACAAATATCTCATTTGATCCTCAAAAAAAAAAAAAAAAAAAAAAAAGAAAGAAAGAAACTCTAGGAGATAAGTTGTATTTTTATTCCCATTTTACAGATGAAGAGACCAAGAAAAACACAAATTTAAGTGACTTGCCAAGGGTTGCACAGCTGGTAACAGTATGATGCCAGGCAAATTAAGGTTTTCCTGACTCCAGGCACTATTCTATCAACTATATCATCTAGTTATTTTATCACTCTCATCATCATCTTAGTCATTATGTTTTTTTAGGTCAGTAGAGAAAAAAGTAGAATACAAACATAGAATTTTAGCTCTAGAAAAGGCCACAAAAACAATCTAGCCCAAAGGTTCTTAATTTCATGTCTGTAAAGTTGGCATTTAAAAATTTTTTGATAACTATATTTCAATATAATTTTCTTCCTATCTTATTTTATGCATTTAAAAACATTATCCTGAGGATTTCCCTATACTGTCAAAGAGGTTAATGAAATTAAAAAAAAATGTTAAGCACCTCTGAGCTAGCCCATTTTGCAGATGAAAAGATAGAGGCCCAAAGCAATGCAACCAACTAACAGCAGAGTCTAAATATACTGGCTTCAAGTCTGAGGCTTTTTTCACTACACAAATTTTAAATGTCACATTAAATCAATATATAACTTTCTCAAATTATTTAAAATATATACTTGCAAGGATACATATGCCATTTGAAAGACACAGTGTGAGGTTAAGTTCCCTAGCAACACAACTGAAAATATGCAAACAGATTCTGGGGCTACAAGTTTCAAGTTTATTACATAAGCTATTTAACAGATTCCATGATGGAAAGTAGCATTTCAAAATCTTACTTTAGTAAAGGACCAATCATTCATAATGTTTTAAGGAACAGCTTGAGAGACAGCCAGATATGGTGGACAATGTCTAGAAGCAAACTTGGAAAGACCAGAGTGCAAAATGCCTCTCAAGCTTTACTTTGTGACTATGAGCAAGTCATTTTACTTTTCTGAGACTCAGGCTACTCTCTAAAACTAGATAACTAGTTGCTAGGTGGAAGAAAGGGAGTTCTTATTAGTAATTACAAAATTCTGAAGAAATCACAGGGATTTGACACAAGAAACAGCTACCATTCCACATAGAACTTTCTTATCTATTTTTTATATGTAAGAACTTTCAAAACATATTCACATATATATTCAAAAATATGTCTCATTTTTATTTAAAATGGTAAACTTAGTGATAAACATAATAAACTTACAAAGACTTTAATATTTTCAAAGCGCTTTTTATAGAGACATGCATTATTCCTTTTGAGCCAAATAATAACCCTGTGAGATAAGTATAAAAAAGATATAACCATTTCCATTTTACCAATAAAGAAATGGAGGTAGTTACTTGCTTATATCTCATAATGAATAAGTATCAGAGATAGGATTTGGACCTAGTATTTTGTCTGCTATGCCAAGTTATTTGGTTAATCCCAGTTCCTCATTCATAAGAAATAGAACCATCTTTTTAGAGTGGGTTCACAATTAATGAGTTGCTTTTCGTCGAATAGACAAAATGATGAAGAGGAAGGTGTTCATTATACAGCCAACTGATCAAAAACATTAGCAAATTAAATGGACAGATCCTCCTTCTTGAATGCCTTATATTAGACAGAAATGATGAACAAAAACATCTTTGTGTCAACTAATAATAGCAAAAGAAATCTGTTGTTGGCACCAATATTGTTCTTGTTACAGAAAGTCATAGATATTCTGATCTCAGTACATGGAAAGGAAAGAAGCAATAGCACAAACAAAAAGAAATCAAATGAAAAAGAAAAACAAACATGAGATAGATCAGAGAAATAAGTGGAAAAGCAAGCAGAAATTATCTTTTGATAAGAGCTACATCACATAATAAAATGTACACGACATATAAAAATCACTTTGCTCTGCAAATCAGTGTTTCATAAAGAATTAGAAGAAACAGAATGAACATAAAAACCAATTAAGGACTGGGGCAGGACTGCATTCTCCCTTGAGGGGTTGGTTCATATCCAAAAATTGGTTGACTAATGCAGGTACTGTCAAGCTGCCTACAATATATCATTTTTTATCATCATTTTAACATGTTTGATGATACAACAATTTCCCTCTCTTTAGCTTGCTACTAAGTAGAGGTTAAATGGGAGAACCTGGATATTCCTTTACTTAGAAAATAATCCAATTTCTGGAATACATTGAGTGAAAAGTGCCTGGGGCTTGTGAGAGCCAAGTGGTCCTATAGGGGGATGCATTAAACCCTCTAAGAGATATGCCAGCTGTCCCAAGTACCAGCTGCTTGGTTGGGGGGGTGGGGGTAGGAGAGGTAGAGAGGAAACTCCATTGGCCACTTCTCCGATGGGAAAAAATCTAACCTTAAGTACCACCATTAACAATGATTCCTAATGAAGACACTCAAAGGCATTTTCAAAGAGGACCAAGAAAGAAAAACATTTCTGCATTAATGAAATAAAATATCAATTTCAATGTGTTTCTTTTTGATAGTTATGAACAAGAATTACAGAGGTGTCTTACTTTACAACAGAGATTTGTTGCAGAAAAGTTGGGGGAGATTTGTAAGTTAAATCACATTTTGAATAGTGTTTTATTTTTTAAAAAATTCTGTGGGTAACCCCTTCTATAAAATGAATAATTATCCCCAAATACATTTATTTTTTTTTACCGATTTGGATTTTCATATATTGAATTGGCTTAAAATAGATGATATATTTAATTTCTTTGGAGAGAAAACTATAGATTGAGAAACAGTATTTCTAAAAATCCAAAAGAACTTTCATTTTAATACAAAGGAATTATAGCATAGACAAGAGCAATCTTTGTCTTCTCCAATTGGTTTTTCCCCCAGTTAGTTATTAATAATAAAGCTTGCTAACATATCAATTAATAATAGATGGCATTAAACCTAATTCTGCATTAAACCTAACTCTTAGCAATTGTTCAACTATGAAACCAAATCTGTATTTTGTATTTCCTGAACAAACCAGGGAACCATTCTAACCAGATTTATCCTTTGCCAGGAATACAATAAAAAGCTATTTTGATCTCTATGGTTGTATAGCTATACTGGTCATGATATGGCTATAGCCATTAATATGTACTCACAATGGACTAATTATATTGGTTTTTTTCCAAAGTCAAAGACTTTACCAGCATGTATCTCTGTTGTTATTGCTATTGTTTGGAATAGGGGAGGAAGATTCAAATAAATTCATTTTTGTTTTCAAAATACATGCAAGAATACTTTTCAACATTCACCCTTGCAAAATCATTCCCTTTCTTCCATTCCCAGCCCCTAGACAGCATGTAATCCAATATAGGTTAAATATGTGCAATCCTCCTAAACATATTTCCACACGATAAATTCATTTTTTAAAGTTTAACAGTTTGCTGTTCCACTGCCAGATTTATACTTTAAAGTCTATGATAAAAATAGACTCCATAAATAACAAAATGTTTATAGTAGGACTTTTGTAATAGAAAAGAACTGGAGACAATGTTAATGTTCATTGACTGGGAAATAAACTGGGATATATGAATGTCATGGAACACTACTATACTATAAGGAATGATGAATATGATGACTACTGGGAAACACAGAAAAACTTATATGTACAGATAAAAAATGAAGTAGAACCAGAGAAAAAAATCTGCATAATGACTTGTTATTTTTGTTTAGTCATATCTGATTTTTTTTTTTTTTTGATCCTAGGATTTTCTTGGCAAAGAAACTAAAGTAGGTTGCCTTTGCCTTTTCTAGCTCAATTTACATATAAAGAATCTGAGGCAAACAGGATTAAATGACTTGCCCAGGGTCATACAGCTAATAAGTGTCTGAGCTCAAATTTGAACTCAGGTCTACAGGCTGGTCACTCTATCCACTGTACTATCTAGCTGCCCTACACAATGACTAGCAATGGTATAAATGTAAAGGGCAACAATAATACAATCAAAACTGAATGCTAATAAAGTATAGTGCCAAATTTTGTCCCACTTTTACTCCTGCCCCTTTCCGCCTTCTTTGCTAAGGTGGGAGACTATAAGTGTGAAATACTGCATATAATGTTAGATTTTTTTGATTGGTTGGTTAGTTTTTTTTACTAAACTTCCCATTCCCCTTCTTTATTGTTTGTTATGAGGAATGCCTTTCTGGATGGAGGTGGTTGAAGGAATATATTTGAAAATATATTTTATGCAAAATATTAAAATTTATTTTTAAAAATAACAGGTCAAAACAGTAGCATCTCTTACAATGAAAAATTTAGTATTGAAAGGAACCTAGGATGTTATGTAATCTAACACCTTTATTTAGAGGGGCAGCTAGGCTGAGGCACAGTAAATAGAGTTTCAGATCTGGTGGAGTTCAAATTTGACCTTAGACACTTACTAACTATGTAACCCTGTGCAAGAAACTTAATCTCTTTGTGCCTCAGTTTCCCTAACCTAAAATATGGAACATAACAGCACCTGCCACAAAGTGTCTTGCACATAGTTGACTTGCTTCTTTCTTCATTTTTCATATGAATATATCTCAACTATCTCTCTAATACACCATGCAATCTTCTGTGATAAAGGAAACACATAGCCTCTGACAGAGAAACAATCAACTATTATCCTAAAATAATTCCAGTTCATCAACAATTGAGTTTAATAAAAGAACAGGGAATAGAAACATGTTATTTAGGATTTCTGTTCTCAGATGTCTAATACAAACGAGAGTTTGTCATGCCAGGGAACAACGTGATCTAATAGTCACAAAGCAGGAATTCTTTCTCTGTACATTCTGTTTCCAAAACACTTCAGAATTCAGTGAGACCTCAAGCGTAAGGAAAGCTAGAAAGAAGAGAAATGATAGCTGAAATCTTTCAAAGGGGATAGACTGAATTCGTAGGGGACAAGAAAGTCTAGTATTCATAGGTCAGCGTGGGTAGGCAAGGCAGAGTGTGGGTAAAGTCAAATGACTTCTCTCCTAGGAGACTGAGACATAACAAATAGGTGCAGAACAAGGAGTGGTCCAAAGCCAAAGAGTTTACAATACTACAGAACATTCCACTGTCAAAGGGAACCAAGAACTCCAATGTTTTTCTTTATTTCCATTTGGTACCTGTGGTTCTAAGTCATTCTAAAGTTGCTTTATTCCACTGGGATTATTGCCAGGAAAATACAACCTATTTTTACAATCTGTTTTGAAAGCTGTCAGTGAGTCTAATCCCAACTATGTTTTTTGGGGGCGGAGGAAAGGAATGAAGAGTAAGGAGAGAATATTTTCCCCACTGTATTGTGCCAGAACTGAATGGTCTATAATCACACATACAAAAATACCCCAAAACAGAAAATCAAAGGAAGGATTGAATTTCTTTCCACACATCTTTAATTATACATTTTCTTTTCACAGGAAAATTCTAATAATGCAAAAATAAATAAATTGAAATGAGATGAAATGGGGGAAAACATTAAAATGTTTTCAGTCTGTAGGTTAATATGAATAATTGTTCTTACTAATAAACTGACAATGAATGTTTATTTATTCAAAGAAATGGGAAAAGAAAAATGCTTTAGATGCATTGCACTTAGGGCACTCTTTTGAGTACAAATAAATGATTACTCCATAGGGTATTATTTTAACCTATATATTGCTCGTGTGGAAATTTATTGGTAAATAAGATGAATAAACTTGACATTCTTCCTCCCCCCACACTTACCTAGTATAAATTGAACAAAGAGTTTGACAGCTTTAGAGTTTGGAGTTGAAAGTTTCAAAACACATAATAAATTTCCTATGTTTGAGAAACTTCCTTGAAAACTTAGAAGTAAAAGGAGTAATAATTAAAATAACATTTTAATATGGAATTATACTGGAACCTATGCATAGGATCTATCCATATCAGTATTGTTATTCAGAGATGTTGACCAATGCACCCAAGATGATACAAGTATAAATTATGTGCAATAAGATTTAAACTTAAAGATCCTATTCCCAGCTCTGGCTTTCCACACTATACTACTTGGAATTTCTCTAACTAAATGTATTTTGGCAAAAACTGCTTTTAATGAGTGTCTGCTGTGTATAATATAGTGACCTAAGCCTAATAGAGCAATTCAATAGAAATCAAAGAAAGATTTTTTGACTTTATGACATGGCCAATGAGATAAAGCAAGTACTAAAGAAAAATTTGGGAACACTTAAGTGGTCCAGATAATAACAAGTACAAATACAGTGTATTTAGACAAAAATGACTTAACCTACTTATTTAAATAATATTATGTTTAAAGTGAATAAAATGGAATCTAAGAAAGGACTTAATGGGAGAAAGAAACATGCAAGCCCCAACAAGATGGCCAGGTTTTTTCAAGGCTGATATATAACAGGTGTCCTGCAAATCAATATTCAATGGGGAAGCACCTGTTGTATTCCCAGGTGGCCCTGGCCACAGCTACTAGTCTTTCACTTTCAAGATCACTAAAATTCACTCAACAGGCAAAATAAATGATGAAACAACCAAAATGAACTCCAAAATAGTCACAAAATAATAATAAAGCATTCATAGATAGCATGAGTGGTAAAGAGGAAAGGGTACTAGATTTAGAACCTAAAGGCCTGTATTCAAATGTCTGTTCTATTAAGTATTACTTATGTGACCCTTTGTAAAACAATTTTAATATCTCCAGGCCTCAGCTTCTTTGACTATAAAATAAAAGAATTAGATGAAAGTTCCTTTCAGGTCTGAATCTATGATCCTACTAACAAGAGGGCTTACCTAAAACAGCCAGATGATGCACAGAATACAATGTTAGTCTTGGAGTTGAAAAGAACTGAATTCAAATCCAACATAAAATACTTACTATTTGGGTAACCCTGGGAAGTCATTAAACCTCTTCCCACCTCAAATTCCTCAACTGCAAAGTGAGGATAATAGCATTTACCTTCTAGGATTGTTATAATGATCAAATGTGCTAGCACACAAGAACACTTAATAAATACTTGTTTTCTTCCTTCTTTGTCATCTGAGTTGTTTTTCTAGTTACCAAGATGGATTTGTGCTGACCCATCTAAACTTCCTTCTTTAGTTTCCCTTATGCCAACAATATGCATTTGTGAGACAGCCCACCAAGCATTTGAACATGTAAAAAGAATAAAGTGGTCTACTGCTATATCCAAGATTAAATTTAATGTTCAGAGTCTAAATCTATCTTCTATGGACTTTAGACAACATTAAATTTTTCTCTTAGTTGACCAGGCTCTATTTAGTTCTGTAGAGATGAATTAAAGGGTATTTATATGTATTATAAAGTAGATATATTATCTATTTATATGTATATATCATCTATTTATGTGTAATATAAAGGCCATATTAGCTAGCTATCTCTGAACCCACCTCCCTTAAACTCAGTAACATATTCTAGCCAACTAAATTAGTAGGTCACAGCTTAACAGGGCAGAAAGAGAAATAAAAATATAAATATGACGCCTGTCACTGCCACTTTACATATGCAGGCTAAACTTTTAAGAGGTTTTCACCACTCAAAAGAACTAAGCCAGTTCAGGCAGCAAAGTTCAGGTAATCTGCTAATGTGATGCCATGGATGATGTCCTTATGGCCATGTGGTACAATCATTGACACGATTACCTGAGATCAAGATGAGAAACTTTTTCCCTTGTGAAAATAGAACTCCTTATTAAAAATGAAGTCATCATTTAACAGTATTAACAAGCTTTATGTTTAAAAGGAGATACCGATAGACAGTAAGCTTTTAATAAGAAAAATTCCCTTTAGATTGAGTTGGATTAACTGTGTAATCTTGAGCAAGACATTTCATTTTATTTTCCCTCCCTCCTTCTCTCCCTCATACTCTATAATCTATCTCCCAACTCCATAAATTTTCACTGACTGGCCTCCTCCCCCCATTCCTAGAATGTTCTCCCTCTTCAGCTCCACTTTTTGATTTTCCTTGTTCTTTCAAGTCTCAGATAAACTTTTGTCAACTGTTACTAATTCATTCTAATTCCTAATCTCATTTACTGATATTTGATCAAAATGATCTTTTGGTGATTTCCTTAACTAAGAGTCAAAAATCCTTGCAAAGACATATATGACTCTGGATTAGGAAGAAATGCAAGTTTTCTACTTCTGGTCAGGGTGTGTTCCTTTCTCTGCTCCCAAATAATAATAGGAAAGACTTTTCAAGTAATCTTTTTACCTTTCCTGACTTTTTTTTTTTGTTTCTTTTCCCACAAGCAACTTAAAGTAAAAGACATTATGGACATTTGTACACATCTCCCCACCATCAGTGGAAATCCCTGTGACTGTCTTTTAGCAACCATAAAGGATTTCCCTCTGAATAAGTATTAAGCTCTCCTCTATTGAGTCTGAAATTTGCTTAGAATGGTTTTTCTCTTCTGCTAATACTACTACTAGCAAACTAGTTCACATACAAGATCAAATCCCATTTTTGTTGACAAAAGAATGCCTCTGAAATGATTTCTAAATGTATATCCTGATTGGGGTGGGAGAGAGAAAAGATAATTTTTTTTAACATTTGTGCAAAAGAACAAAAACAGTTAATAGATGATTGAACATAGATTTAAATTTATTTCATCACCAAATAAATAAAATAAGGAAAATACAGAGTGCTCAAAAGAAAAAGTAAAGTTATATATAATATGGGACAGGAGGGAGAAAGAAGAATGACCTTTTCAGGGGTTTAATTAGAAGATCAATGACATAAATTGGATATTTCAACTTTTTAAAAAAGATCAACTTTTAAAAGACTTCATTTTCAATATATATTCCAATATTCAATTTTGCTGTTAAAAAATTCAAACTGATTTTATTTTAATTTAAATCAATATCCATTCGTTAAGTAAGCATCTACAATGAGCAGAGTACTGTTCAGGTATAAAGCATATTGAGACAAAAATGCAAGTCTTTTGCCCTCTAGCAACTGATCTTCCATAGCTGAACTGATCTAATAACCATAGTTTAACTCTTAGCAACAGAACTATTAAAACTTTACTATGCACAAAAGTTGCAATAAATTTTTGGTTTTAGGGCTACAATCCATAAGGCACTGTTTTCTTAATCCACTAGACACTGTTTTCAGATTTTATACTAATCATGAAAATAGTTTCATAGTATGATGAATACAAGTTGGCATAAGAAACAGTATTCAAGGTTTGGAAATATTCTATTTTTAAAGCCATTAGGCACTTTCATTAATTTAAAAGGGTTAAGTAAGTAAGGGAATAATAAAGATTTTATGAAAATAGTTGCATGCATCTTCTTTTAATTAGAAAGATATCTGTCACTTCTATGGGATTCAGTAAGTGTTATAAACAAATAAGATCCAAATGAGAAATAATCATATAAGCCAATTCCCCATTTTAAAGATGAAGAAACTGAGACCCAAAGAAATCAATTCAACACCCATTTGTTAAACACCTACTATGTGCCACATAAAGGTGATGAGGTGGTACAATGGATAGAGTGCCAGTCTTAGAATCAGGAAGATTTAAGTTCAATCTGTCTTCAAAACATTTACTAGCACTATGATCCTGGGAAAGTCACTTCATCCTGTTTGCTCGAATTTTCTTATCTGAAAAATGAACTGCAAAGGAAAGTGGCAAACTCCTCCATTACCTTTGCTAAGAAAACCCGAAAATGGAATTACAATGAGTAGAACATGATTATTCAAGACCAAGTACCAGGCACTGTGCTAAGGATACAAAAAAAGGCCAAAACAGTCCTGCTTTAAAGGAGCTCATAGATTAATGGGGGAGAAAAATATATATATATATATATATATATATATGATATAAAGATATAAACAAGATATAAAGAATAATTGGGAGATAATCTCCAAATTAAGTACTAAGGGTAAGGCCTTAGCATTAAGAGTGATCTGGAAAGGGGGAAATTCTTGCAAATAGTGGGATTTTAACTGAGACATGAAAGAAACCAGGAAAGCAAAAAGGTAGAGATAAAGAGGGAGAATATTCTAGGAATGGGGGCACAGGTGGGGGGGAATGGAGGGTTGGGAAGGGAAATCAGTGAAAATTCATGGAGTTGGGAGAAAGATTATAGAGCATAGTGGGGGAGTCCAGAAAAAACTAACCTGCTCAGCTCTTTTGGTGGTGGCAAAGAATTAGAAAATGAGTAGATGCCCATCAATTGAGGAATGGGTGAATAAATTATGGTATATGAACGTAATGGAATATTATTATTCTATAAAAAATGATGAACAAGCTGATTTTAGAAAGGTCTGGAAAGATTTACACGAATTGATGCTGAGCAAAATAAGTAGAATCAGTAATAAAATGTACATGGTAACAGCAAGAAAGTGCAATGATCAACTATGAAAGACTTGGTTCTTCCCAGCCATTTAATAATCCAGGGCAATTCCAATCAACTATGGGTAAAAAACACCATTTGCATCCAGAGAGAGAACTATGGAGAATAAGTGTAAATCAATACAAGCTATGTTCACTTTTTTTCTTTTTCTTGTTTTTTTTCCTCTTGTGGTTTTTCTCTTTTGTTCTGATTTTTCTCTCCCAATATAATTCATAAAGAGATGTATATTTTTAAAAATTAACATATATGTATAACCAGAAAAAAAAAGAAAACAATAAAAAAGAAATAATTTGCCCAAGGTTACATTGCTAATTGAATCCAATTCACAAAACATTTTAAAGTGTTTACTTTGTGCCAGGCACTGTGCTAAGCATTAGGGATACAATGAATAAAAAAGATAATCCCTCAAAGAGGAGTCTGTCAATTATATTATATACCACATTCATATTGCATTAGAAATATAATTATTTTTATAGACTGACCTCCAAATGCACATTTTGGCCCTTATGTTCATACTATTCCTGGGGAGGAGGTAGATATTTTACTTCCACTTTTAACAGAAGTAGAAACTAAGGAGCTAGAACTAGAATTTAAGTCTCTTAAATCTGTCCTGTGTTCTATTTATGTAAAATTCATGTCCATCTTATCATTATAGTTACTTAATAGAGCAGGGCATCATCATACAATCAAGCTAAAGCAAAGAATAAAACATAATACTCTCACTTCAATTAAATTCACAAAGGCAATTGGTCCTGTGCAGACTTGGGTTTTCCCAGAAATTAGTAATAACATCATTTTTCCCAGTGTAATTACTATTAATGTTCCACTAGGACACTATTCTTGACTCAAAGGATCCAACTGAATCTGAAATATCCAATTTTCTAAATGATTCCCTAATTCAATTGAAAAGAGAAAAAAAGAATTCTGACAATACCAAATTACAGGAAGCAAGATGGTGGCAACATCACACAATTTTCTTCTAATGAAATCTGATTCAATTTTTCCTACCCCAAATGAGGATAAATAACTCAATTTAAATCTGCTAAGTTTTCTGGTTTTTCTTTTCAATTCAATCTAATTATTATTAAATTCAATCAGCCTAGTTAACACAAAGAAAAACTGCCTTTGAACATTTGGATTTGCAAACAGAAGAAAAAATGTTCCAAAATACATAACATTCTACTATCTCCTTGTGTCTGATTTTGTCTAGCCCAAGTTAAGGAAGAATTTTTTAAAAGGGAAAAAATGCTTCCTTTTATAGGTGTTTTGGAGTCAATCAGTAAGAAAGTATCTATTGAGCACTTTTGTTTGCTATATGCAATGGAGAGTATAAATCACTTTCCCCTTAGAAAAACAAAATTTACTTGAGAAGAGGAATCAGATGAACATTTCCAGAAAATGGAATAACGAGAAGTAGAAGAAGTCTTTCAAGGTAGGATATGATTAACTTCCAGAGGAGTTTGGCTGTACCACATTGAATGAGCCCAATTTGGTCTGACCTTTGGTAGCTAACTTAGACTAACTAAGGCAGAATCAGTCCATGGAGAAAACCAACTAATAATTCTAGATTCACTAGGTTTTGTGAGGGTGAATGAAGTACTGAATTGGGAATTAGGAAGATATGGCTTCAAATCCCACTTGCTAGATATGTAATACTGGAAAAGTTCCTCAATCTATCTAGGCCTTAGTTTTCTCAAATTTAAAACAATCATATAGGATCCTGACCTCTAAGGTCCCTAATAGCTTTAAATTTAGCTATGATTATATGGGGGTAGCTATGATTCTATGAATAAAAGAAACAAGTGTGATGAGTTCAGAGGAAGGAGAATCTTTCCTAGGTTGCATTTGTTTAGGAAAGATTTATGAAGAAAGGGAGTTTGAAGGTCTGGCCTGGTTCCTACAACTATTTAAAAGTCAATTTATCTCACTTAATTTACTTTTTAAAAAATCCATTTTATATATATATATGAAAATCTGATAGAACAGTATGAAATTAATTATTTTTAGAAATAATTTAGTAGAAATCTGATTAGAGCAATTTGTTTTCTGGTAGTCAGGTAAAGGAGAACAATAGGTACTTTCCAATGTTGATCACATACATTTACTGGTAATCTCATAGCAATATAGAAATTAGTTGTGTATTTTATTAGAAATTATATAGAAATTAGAAATTTTATTAGAAATTAGAAATTACTGAAGCATTGAGGGGGAGGGAGAAATGCTCAAATGCACTTCTGTCATGGAAATTCATGCTATATTTATTCAATTACCTGTATTAATCTAAATATTTTAATAATTTCTTAATAATCAACAAGTATTGCTTGTATGATGTATTAGTATTTAAGAGATATACTTAAATAATCATATTCCTCAAAGCCACAACATTTTTTAAATAGAGTGAGAAAAGCAAGATTACGAAAGCTGTAGAAAGCAGACCTAATAGTCTAACCTCCTTTGCTTATTAAACTATAACAAGTCTAGGAGAGTAGTTCAGAGGAACACTAATTAAAGAGGCATAAATCATTATCCATCCTTTTCCCAGATGAATGAGGAAGAGATAAATGCTTGAATTAATAACGAGCATTATCATATAAAACTTGGAATAAAAATTAACTGTGTACAAAATAGTACAAAAAGATGCAACAAATAAAATCTGTCCTGACAGTAAATACTCTCAGCAAACTAAAAGAAAATCTCAATTAAAAGAAGATATAGCTAAATGAAAATAGCTTTCAAAGCCCTACTGGATCCTCCAAGGCATATTTTCTTTGCTTCTCAGGTACAATAAATACCATTCTTTTAGAAAGGTATTAGGAACCACTGGTCAAAACCAGCTTTTTTGTTTTTGTTTTTTTAAACCCACAAAGAATCCTCTTCTTTATCCACAAATAACAACAAACTCAGCAATACCCCCAAAGTCTTGATAAAACAGATTGATTTCCATTCCCCAGGGGATTGGCTCACTTATTTCAAACAATACCCTACACAGCATTCCATTACTACAAGAGAACTCAACATTCCCTTTCAGAAGGATGAAACGGAATTTGACCTGAAGGTCACTGAAAAGTGGAATTTTAGCAACTTCCCTCATTTTTTTACTTTGAAATTGAGGTTTGTGCTAGAAAAAGAACTTCTCTACTAGTTGGTAAGCACTTCATGTCTCATTTAAAGTCTATGCTTTACATATAAATATATAATGTGTTTATATATAAATAATACATTTGCATCATCTCTGTTCTCTGTGCCTTGGATAGAGCACCATACAGAAAAGGTACTATTAAAAATGTTTGCTGAAAGTGAATGAAGGTGCACAGACTCCAGGGATGAAAATCTTCAACTAATCCCCAGAATAAGGACACACTCCCTGAGTAATCATTTCTTGTTATTGTTCAGTCATTATTCAATTATGTCTGACTCTTCACGATCTCATTTGGATTTTTCTTTGCAAAGATCATAGAATAGTTTGTCATTTCCTTCTCCAGCTCATTTTACAGATGTGGAAACTGAGGCAACAGGATTATGTGACTTGTCCAGGGTCACATAGCTATTAAATATCTGTTGTCAGTTTTGAACTAAGGAATTTAGGCTCCTGACTCCAGGCCTAGTATTCTATCCATTATGTCACCTTGAAGACCAAATAATTGTATAATCAGATAAAAGTTACTATTTAGTTATATTGTATGTAACATAGATAATCCAGTAAATGGGATATATGTAACATATATATTAAGTGAGCTATAGATAACATATATATTAAAATCAAATGACCTATAACATAATAATTGTGAAAAATTATTATCTCTAATAAGAAATAATCAAATAATCATACTTTATAATACTCCTTTCAGTGAACTTGGATTAAGCAGTAGGAAAATATCAGGAAAGACCTGATTTTCAGGCTCATCCTCTCCTCTGATGAATCAGTGTAGTCCTTTTCCTTTTCCTTCCCTTTTCCTCCTCTCATCACCCAACATATACCACTAGTAGTGGTAAAAGATTTGATAATCTGATCCTAAGCAAAGAAACCACATGTGGGTGCTCCAGCACAGTTGACAGAATTATTCCAATTCCTACTGAGCAACAATGAATAGCTTGTATATTTCTCACAATTTTCCATCCTCCAGGTCATGATGGTACCCAGAAAATTACAGCAAGCCATCCAGGAACATAATCAGGATTCTGCCAAACCACATAGTAGCAGTTATATCACAATCATGAAGAGAGATAAAGAAAAGATTTCATCTACTCCATCCTCCTGCTATCCTTTTTACAGATAAGGAAACTAAGTCCCAAAGTATTGAAATGATTTGCTGAGGTCACATAATGAATTATTGTTTGACTGGTGACTATAGCAGGGACTTTTACAATTAGACTGAATGTATGTAGTTAACATCAATAGACACTTAACTTTTTCAAGAGATTGGAGGAAATCCTGTAAGTGTTTTCAAAGTAATTTTATATGCTCCTAACCATATGCATGTTTTTTAAAAATTATTTTCATTATCAAACTGACATGGATAAATGTTGTTAAATTTCTGGTAAATAGTAAACACAGTTCCTTCTTTCCATTCAAAGGTAAGCAACAATTTTTGAGTTGTTTTTACTAAATTTCATGTAAGTATCCATTGTCCAAATAAAGAAAAAGGCAGGTGATGGGCTGGTTAAATTAGCCATATTAGCCATGTTTAGTCTTTGATTCTAAAAACTTAAAAGTGAACATTATTTTTAGAATATCAAGTTTGGATTTGAACTTAAACAAATAATTCTCAGTTGGAAGTTACACTAAGACTTTAATTAGCCTGTTTTGGGGGAGGAGAGGGATAAACTACACACATACACACATGTACACACACAAGACAGACCCTAGACTTATTATTTGAGGTATTGAGAATCAAATTTAATTCTATTCTCTTTCAGAGACAAAGGAACCATCTGGCTTGAGTATATTTTTAAATATAAAAACTAATTAGCCTATCTCACTGGATAGAAATTCAATTTTTTTTATCCTGCTTCTGTTATATATCTGTTAATAGTCCTCTCTATGTTACAGCTTGTTTACAATCTACTCCAGAGTCACAAGAATGACAGGGATCAAATAAAAATAAACTTTCCAACCATTTAGGAAGATTTGGTAATGCATCAAAATTTCCATAATGTCATAAAATAAGCGAGTCTTTTTTCTAAGAAAGAATTCTTCTTAGAAGTAATTTTTATGAACAAGGAAAATAGAATGCAAAGTGATTTCCTTAAAAGGGAGAGTAATATCAGTGTCAAAAAAAATTTTAAACTGGGATGGGGGAAAGGTGATGTTAAATTTTATGTAAAACCAATCAGGAGTGTGGGTGTCATGTAAACTTTTTAAGAACATGGGATGGAGCCTGCATCATGTTACTAGGAGTATTAGTGTAAACTGAAACACAGTACCAGGTAGAATATTATGGAAGAAGGAAGGAATGTGAAACAAATACTCCTTTCTTTTAAACTCTACCAGCCCCTTAAAAATGATTATCTGCCACAAACATGTCAAGGAAAACATATTAACAACTACGGTTTACACTTAACAGCTGGGGTAATAATGGTAAAGGTCAAAGGCAGCTTAGAGTAAACTGACAATGAAGTTTCAAAACAGTATATAGTTAAAGGCATCTTTCTAACTTTGCTATGCCAGATGCCCTTTTAGTTAGTCAGTCAACGAGCACTTATTAAGTGCCTCTTCTGTGCCAGGAATTATGCTAAGCACTAGGGATAAAAAAGAAAAAGAAGTAAAATACAGTTGCTGTCCTCAAGGAGTTTAAAATCTAATTTTTAGAAATAAAATAAGGACCTTTTCAGCTTGAAGTAAAGACCCAAGAATTTGGTCATTTTAAAAATCCAAGCCTAAGAGTTAGGTAACTTGGGTTCTAGTTCCAATTCAGCTACTAAACAACTAAATTACTTTGGGCAAATCAGAAAATATCTTGAATCTCAAATTTCTTCATTTGAAAAATGAAGTTGGTTGGACAGGGTAAATGCTAAGTCATCTTTATGATTCTAAAAACAAAGTCCTTTATTCCTATACACACAAAAAACTTTTAAAATAAAAAATTGACTCTGGTACTTTGGTTTTTTTGTTTTTGTTTTTGACAGACTAGTCATTAATGATTTTGTAACTTATACTTTCTTGAAATATCAGCAAGAGCAAAAAAATCAGTGTTCTAAATTAGATCTAGATCATGATTAGAACTATTAACAAGCAATCCCAGAGGGAAGGTGGGATGCAGTGCAAGGTACCATTGTCTAGAGAAATCAGTCTATAACCTGGGAGATAGAAGAGAGAGAAGACAGGTAGCAGGAAAGGTAAGCAAGCCTTGGGAAAGATATTCTCATCTCAGCTGCAGTGAAGAGCAAGTGAAGTTGGAGGGGAAATCATGATAACCCATCCTTCATCACCTGGATAAAAGCTTTCCTTAACCTTCTCCTTCTTGACCTATTACCTCCCTAGTTATGGCCATGCTTATAATTATACTCGGAATTCTTCTGATCATCATTAAATTTTCTGTTTTTGACTGCTGAGTCCAAATCTGACCTCAAATACTTACTACTAGTGTGGGAAAGAAGTTTGTCTATTTCTTTCTCTGTAAAATGGGTCTAATGATAGCACTTCTACTCTGGCTTATTGTGAGAATCAAGTGAGATAATGATTGTAAAGCTCTTAGCATAATTCCTGGCCCACAGTAAGTGCTATATAAATGCATTATCATTATTATTACTCTCAGATCAACATCGGTGAGTAGGAGTGAGAATGAGAAAATAATAACCTCTAAGGATTATATAGTACTTTAAGATTTTCAAAGAGCTTTGCCAATTTACCTTACTTTATCCTTGTAACCCTCCCTAAGAGATAGATGCTATTATTCCCATTTTACACTTGAGGAAAACAGGGTGGATAGAGGTTATGACTTGTCTAAAGTTATATAGCTAGTGGATGAGAGTAGATTTGAATTTAAATCTTCTTAACTCCAGATCCAGCACTCTATCCACTGAGCAACCCGATTAACCGAAATAACTCATATTCCTATTGAGATAATAAACTCCCTGAAAAACAAGGATCATATCTAATTCGTCTTCCGGTCCAGGAGTGGACAACTCATGATCCTCAGAAAATGAAAGTAGTCTTTGTGAACCCTCACATTTTGGCTTTTCTTTTACTCAACTAAATAAATATAAAATCAGACGCAATTTTGATAACACAATGAACACAGAGATGTAAATTTAATAAAATAGTTCTTTTTTAAAAAGAATTTTATGCTATTCTTTTCCCCCCACCACAAAGTGATTGTAATGTATTCACACAGAATTTAGCAAAATTCTTCCTTCGGATCTCTCACAATATAAGAGCCCTGTTGTGAATTAACATCTTCACACATGACTTGAATCAAAATGTGCCTGTGATCACAGATTACAAACACTCATTTGAAGAACCAATGAAAACTGAAAACAATAGTTCTTAAACCAAGCATCTGGTTTTTTGCTCACATAAATAGGAATAGAAAATCCATTAAATTGTATGGGTTTTCCCTCCATTGGATTTTGGTAAAATCTGAAAAAAATATAATACTCTTAGGATGAATACATCAATGAGTTCATAGATCTATTTCATAATTGAAATATAGAAAATATGTGGAAATTGGCTATATTTCTTAAAAGTAATTAAAATGAATTTGTATTTGTAATCTTGTAGAAAGTTTTGATAGTGCAAAGGAATGCATAATGAAAAATCACAGATCTCTGAAGTTAAAAAAAAATGAAAATGGAAAAAAAAATTTCCTCCAAACTAGGATTGAGTCTATATACTAGAAAATGAGCAACTGAGCCCTGTTCATCTTCTCAAACTTTCCCAAATAAAGTGCTTACTATGTGCCAGTCACTTTGCTAAATGCTAGAGATGCAAAGAAAAAGAAACATATCATCTCTGCCCTCAAAAATAACTATGACAATATTTATACAGAATAAATTTCAAAGGGAAGGCTCTAGTATGGGATGGTTGGAAAAACTTTCTGCAGAATATGGATTTTAGCTGAAATTTGAAGGAATTCAGGAAAGGCAAGAGAAAGAGATAAAGAGGGAGAGCATTCCAGGCAAAGAACAGCATGTGAAAATGCATGAAAATGCATTTTCCCACAAAATACTCCTATCCTAATGGGCAAACAGAGGAGTTTGGTTCAAATCCTAACTCTGATGCTTAATTTGTGATGTCAGGCAAGTCGCTTCATATATAAAATGAGGAGGCTGGGGAAGGTGGTCCCTGATAGTTCCCCCTATTTTCCTAATAAGCAGCTTCACATATGAAGGATGATATCATTGAGTCACTACTGAGCTAGATCTTCCAACTACTCAAAGACAACAGAAAGTCAATCACAGTTTCTTAAGTGCTACCACTCAAGCCAAAGTAAATTAAGTAATGCATTGTTGTTTGTATATTAAAGCACAACAATGCTTATCCTATTCTAGTATCATTGTGTGAGAACCATTGAGCATGTCAAAATCATATAGTTATTACTAATGTTATTTTCCTCCATTAAAGACTTTTTCTAATACTCTGCCCATAGAATAACAGCTCTGGTAATCAGAATGTTTTGTGTAAGGGCAATGGATTATATGTTTGTCATCCAAGGTACAACTCAGTGAGATTCTGAGAACCTTATCAGAAGATCTGCCATAAGGCAATGAATTTTTTTCACCATAGCAACTCATAAAACCATCCACTAAATGGTTGTGATGTTAAATAATGATGAACTGCTATGCTTTGCATTGGGTATTCTTCTATCTCATCATCATCATCATCATCATCATCATCATCACTAATAAAATCACTAGTTACACAAAGAAATAATGCCTTGGACTCCAGATTTCCATTCTGGTATTCAATACCAGAGTTCTTCTCTCTTTCTTAAATAAATATATTTTAAAAGTACCCATGAGTTTCATTTCTAAGCCAACTGTATTGTTTTAGAAAAAATAAAAGACTTACTTAAGTAGTTTCATATGTAAACAGCTGAATGCAGAGAGGATTGTGCATACTACATTATGTGTAATTTTTTTTTATTTGTAGTTTCCAGTTTAGGATTTATCCAATTATATATCTATTGTCTGACAAGCCTGGCATGGGGGATTCCATTTACAGGAAATGTTTCTGAGATCACAGGCCCTGCAGGCTAAATGCAAACACTGGAGCAGATGGTAACTGATCCAATAGGGCTGTACCTAGGGGTGCTGGAAGGGGGGAAGACTTGGAAAGTAAAGCCTGCTAACAAAATAACCATATACCATTAAAAATACAACTTTATCAGACCAGCAAGCAGCATGAGCTCTTAATTACAAAAACACTTTTACCACTAGTTTACTTTTTTTTCGTTGAAGGAGTATCTCGAGGTGGGAAGAGGGTAGGGATAACTGAATTTAATATTACTATGTAGATTTTTTTCTTTAATGTGTTTGAAGTCACTACCAGAACCTATACTTCTAATAGAAATTTTAAGGAAACTCAATGTCACTATTGGAAAACTATAAAGTACTCTAAAACCAGAGTTCTACAACCACTGAGACAGAAGCAGAAGTCTTTGTGACAGGTACCTTTCTGAAGATCTGACAGGCAAATATCTGAGAGAAAACAAAAGTTAAAAGACTTGCTCAGGATGTAAGGATAACTTTAAATCTCATTGGCTACAAAACATAAATGAGTTCTAGGTAAAGAGAATAAGCCCCTATTCCATGTACTATCCAATCCAAGTCCAAGTCAGATTTAAGTATCTGGGGTTGGAGACCACTTATCTGGATCTTTGTAGGTCAAGGGTATCTTATCCACCCACTATCCCCAGCTCTCAACACTTAAACTTTTGCCAAGCCCAAGAGAAATAAAAGGTAAAAAGGCCAGTGAAAGGATAAGTCCAGAATAACCTTAATTTTATCCCTGTAAGCTAATCAGGAAACATGATCTCCATGTTAGACTTAAAGGTTTAGGTCTTTGGGTCACTTAATCCATCTTCTTGCAAGAATGCACACAACTGTTTTCTTTAGTACCAGAGGCATACTTCTGATTCCTCCAGGCAGACGGGTAAGAAAGGTTACCAAACTTTCTGATATCACTGAGGCAATGAGAGCTACTCAAAAAGGCCACAAAGGACTGATTTTTCTTTCATCAGTTTGAAGTCCTATGGGGAAAGAGGTCTGCATTTTGATTAAAACTTCAATTCCAATTAATTTCTCCCATTTTCCAGAAGTTAAGAAACATATCTACAGAAAATCATCTCAATCTCTCCCCAAAAACCCAAACCCTACAATGTGTCAAGTCTTTCACCTCTTAGGTAAGACTATTGATACCTTCCTTGTCACTGAGAGTAGAAATTAAGTTTGTAAAAAAAAAAAAAAAAAAATTGTACACAAATTGTTTAAATTATAAGAAAATGATAATTCTGAAGGCACTGAATAATAATTTGTGTTATATATACCCAGAACTGGGTAGAAATAAAGTTTACTTTGTTGCTATTCAGTTATGTCTGATTCTTTGTGAGTCTATGGCTTATCCATTAGGTTTTCTTGGCAAGATACAGGAATGGTTTGCCATTTCCTTCTTTGGTGTGTCCCCATTTTACAGCTAAGGATTTGAGGCAAATAGGCATTATGTCACTTGCTCAGAGACACACAGCTAGTAAGCATCTGGGCTAGATTTAAACTCAGATCTTCCTGACTTCCAACATGGTGCTCTAGCTAATGCATTAGCTAGCTGATGCAGATATCACTATTCTATTACATATTTAGATTATTTTCATTTGTTTTTCACAGCCATTTTTTCTTGTTTCCAAGAACTAAATTTTATTTTGGAGAACTAAAATTCTCAGGAATATCATCTAAATATGAGAGTATCAGACTATATTAAACATACATATAACTATAAACCATGTTTTTTTTAATTTGCATACTGTGGAAAACACTATTGGTTCCACATAGATCCTATTCATCTACAGTGTACATACAGTAAGATTTATAATATTATAGTTCACAGACAAGGAGTATGTAGAGAGTCAAATGTTAAATTTTTTAATGAATAATTTATATCTTGGGAATGAGCAAATATTACAAATCCAGTCTTGATTTATTGTTATTTTGATCACCTTATCTCAAGAAGGTAATAGGAAAAATGTTAATAATTCATATTAAATTAAAAATATGTATATCTCCTCACCCAGATTGAGACAATTGTTACACATATATCAGTATATCCTTGCAAACAGTTTAAGTAGGGTTAATGTCCATAAAAGAGGGGAAAATAATAGGAAAGCTAATAATGAGAGAACTTTTGTCTTTCTACTCTGAAGGATAATAATAACTTGTCAGCTTTGGTAAGGTCTTATGCTTTGTTGAAAACTCTCATTAGATGAAGACAATAGTCTCTCTACACTGTCCCTCCACCCTTATTATCATTAAAAGGCATTAATGATTATAATGAACTATAAAGACTTCAGCTCAAACTGGCAAATAGTTGATAATAGAAGCATGAGCATTATCTTATTTCATGAATTTGCTAATAGCTAAGCACTTATGGGCATTGGCCCAAGTTCATGACACATATACAATTAAGAACAGAATTAAGAGCCTGTGGGTAGCTCTATTGTAAAAAGATGTCTGCATTTTAATTAAAACTTCAATTCCAATCAATTTCTTCTATTTTCCAAAAATTTAGAAATATGTCTATAGAAAATCATCAATATTGTTTCCAAATTCTCAAAAATAAAATCCTCTAATGCATAATAATCAAAAGAAGTCTTCTGCAAACAGTCATTAATTTCACTGATGCAGTCTTTTAGCTCTAAGACTCAATGTAATTGGTACATCGTCCTATGTAAATTTGGGAAACCTTTCATTAAACATGAATCTTTCTTTTATTTGAATCTTACGTTTATCATGATATTGACAGTACCTTAGGTAAAACTATTTCTTCTTACTTGATACCTTCCTTGTCATTGAGAGTAGAAATTATGCTTGTAAAAAAGGATACAAGCAAATTGTTTAAATTACAAGAAAAATGCTAATTTTGAAGACACTGAATAAAAGTCTGTATTATAAATAATCAATATTCTAACTAGGAATTATTCTTATCTATTCATTATAGATAACAGGATCTCCCATCAATCAACCTTTTGAAATCATGTTATTAAACATAGAGATAATAATAGCTCTAATAAAAAGTAGAAGGAAAGCTCTTTAAAGACAAGGACTATTTCATTTTTTATCTCTAGTACCCTACACAGTATAGGTTTCATTGAATTTTTTAAAACCGAATATTTTATTTAAAAAAAAAAAGGCTTACAAATAGCCACCTGTCCAATTACCCATGTCAAGTAATGACTTAAAAGGAACTACTGAAGAGTAGGAACTTAGGGTATGTTAGGTAAAGAAGTTCAATTTCATTTATTCTCCTTCCCTTATTCCTCTCGAGGGTAAAGAGAATCTGATACTTTGGGGGACTGGTAAGCTTCCTTTTAAGGTTGATCTAATACAATTCTAAATAATGTATTGTATATTATAGAATATAGTCAACATATTATGTACTCATAGTTTTGACCCTTCAGTTCTCTGTTGACTTCTGGAATAGGCACTGAATCTTTGTTATAGCTGGGATGTAGTGTTTATAGTCCATGTAAGCTTTATATGTTCTGAACATATTATCCTTCTTCAATGTACAGACTATAGAACATTCAGCTGCTCTGTTCTATGTTGTAAGTTACAGGGCCTCAGCGATGCAAAAATTCTCCAATAACTTAATTTTGAGGCATTTGGCTTTTGTTCCTGGGATTTCCACTACTTTAGAGAAACCAGACTTAATGGATTCCCTTCTGAGAAGTACTCCATCAGTTCTGAGAAGTATTTTTATTGAATGCTCCATTTAACTTCATTTTGCAATTAGTGAAACTTTCAAGACAGAGCCTCAGCCTGCCCCTCCCTACCCCCAACTACTTTTTCAATTTTGCTTCCAAAGTAATGAGTGGCAGAAAGCTACTCCCACTAGGACCTAGAACCCATAAACAGGGCATGAAAAACACCAAATGCCCAAATTAATGTCATTTCAGCATTCTGAAAAGGCCAGTTCTCAGAGAACTGGGAGGTATTTTACATGCTCTCCAAGTCTCTGGACACTTTTGAGGTCAAATGAATGATTTTCTAATTTAATTAAAACTGAACTTTTCAAAAGTTTTTATTTTTTCCAGTTCTTAATTCCTATTCCCTCTACTTTCCCTCAAAAAAGAAAGAAAAGCAAAAGAAAAAATGGCTTGCTCTTCTGAAGCTTGGGGTCCAAATTCTTTCTACCAGAGAGAGAGTCTGTTGCTAAAGTGCCTAATAAAACACTATAGATCTTACTGTTTATATTCTTTACTTCAAAATATTTTTTGACTTTTCATAGAATAAAAATGTGCTATATCTCTCTTAACTTTTTTGAAGCTTTAAAATAAACAATGGTTTTAGCCATATAATACCAGGAATTTTCTTACCTAAAGGACATTACTATTAAGAATAGGCAGACTGGGATTTGGGAATTCTGCAAATATTAAAACCAAACTTCAAATTACTTTTGTGGTACAAAAATGTAGTTAAATAACGGGTCCCTTCAGGGAACAGAGTAGAACTTAGAATTCACAGTTCCAGAAAGTTAAGTTTGATGATTTACCTAATTAGACCCAGGTCTTTTTTTGCTAAAGGATAAACTTTTAAAAGTTTGTTTCAGAGAATTCAAAGAATCCTTTAACAGGAGACCAGACCTACTCCCAAGGAATTTCCTGGTACTTCACAGGCTTAGGTAGATCAAGAACCCATTAAAAAATAAACTGGGCATTTGTTTTCCTATTCCAGCGGGAAAACCTGTATTTCAGAGAAGGCAGCAATAGGAAGTAATCCTTACTTTACTGGGCCTCAAGCAAATTTAAGTCAATCTTTTGAATAGCTGGCAATTAATCAAAAGATTTCCTATTTTCTAACTACAGCTGGTTAACCAAAAGTCATCCTAATAATAATGCTCTTTGGTGCTTTGATGAGTGATGACATGGGGTGGGGGAGGGGAGACATTTGTTTGGGAATGTACTTTCAATAAAGGGAGAGAAGTGGGGCTAATAAGAAGTCACTCCAATGCTTCAAGGTCCCCTCCATAGCAATAGATACTAGTTGAAGCTCTCTGGTTCAGAATCTTACCCCAAAGCAAAAAAGAATGGTGAAATCTTCTTCACACTAGTACACATTATGAGCAATTGTTTTATAAAGCAACTATTTAGGAAAGTTTCACTTTGTATAATGGGAAGTATTCTGAAATAGTTCTCAAAAATCAAATCTCTCAAGGGTAAATTTGAACCCAAGCAAAATGTATCAGATATTATAATTTTTTAAAAATCATACACAAAATTTACAGAGCCCTGAGGAGAGCAGTGAGTTGAACCTGATATTTAAATACTTAATCAAAAATGAAGAATGGAAAGAGGCAAAGAGCTAGCACCTTTACAAAGTTTGGGATAATATTCACTCACAATTCAACAGGAAAAAAATGAGATAATGGTTGGTTTTCTCCCTTCTTCAAATGACAACATATAATCCATCTTTAAGTGACTAGTTGTTCAGGATGCATTCTTTAATGACTTCATTCTTTTAAAAATGGTAACATATTCACAGAGTATTCTGGTGAGGAATTGCCTTTGTTGCTATTCATTTAGTCTTTTTCTATCTTTTTTTTTTCAATGGAATCCAGAAGGAATTCATCCTAGGAAAATCCACTACCCTATTATTATTCTTTTATATTTAAATTCTGTAAGCTATTGCACAGGTGAAATTGCACAGGTGAATTAAATAATTTACTTTATGCTTAAATAAAAGTATTAGGATGAAGCTCATCTACTGAAGGCTCACTAAATTGTACCATTCTTGGCATCACACCAAGAACAGACAAAATAATGGAGACGATCTGTATTTCATACTGTTTCCCCATGATTTTTATTTCTTCTTTTATGTCTACATTTTGAAACCTATAATAATAATAATAATAAATCACTGTTCACAAATAATAATGGCAATAATAACAACAGTATAGACAACAAAACAATTGCCCATAATCACCAGTAAATAACATTTCTCTATAAAAATTTGAGAAAATATTTAATAGATGTCACTAAACTAAACTCATTATCTCCAAACTACATGGAATAAACATCTTTCAAAATACAGTCATCTAGGAGGAAGCATTAAAACCATGTTTTATGAGCACAGTTTTGTGCAGCTGAGTCCTTTACTGGTGACTTTAAGTTGACAATCTGACATTATTTACTGTCTAGTTGGAAGGCTGCCAGGATCAAATCCATTGTCCCCAGTTGGGAAGTCTCTACCCTCCATCCACACTTAAACTAAGACCCAAAAAAAGGGGCACTGTAGTTTTAAAGAACCTGAAAGTGATACCAGAATATATATCAAAGTTTCAATTATAAAACTTCACAGGTATCTCTTAGAAACTAAGTTATCCAAGAGATATAATGTCATAGAAAACAAAGATAATTACAAGACAAAGCTGCAACAAAAGAGTCTAATTCAAGTAACATTAACATGACTTGCTTCCTGATTCTTCAAGATATGACATATAAAAAGTTTGAGATATAGTTTCTGGATGTTTAAGTCATTTTATTAATTGTTCTAACAATTAATTAAAGGGTCCAGGGACACTCTTGAATGCCAAAGATTCCACATGGAACCCATCAATGCTTATATGCCCTTGAAATAGTAGGAATTCTTAAGGGTAGTAATCAACTCTAATGGTTAACAATTAATAAGAAGAATGAATATTACAATATTAGAACAGGTGAATCTGTTCTAATGAGGAGCTGGGGAATGTGACTTTGACCCCTCAGACCTGTCTGACTAGAACACAGTGGGTCAGATTTCACCCAGATAAGATTAAATGCTTTGTAAAAGTTTTCTAGTTAAGTGGGGTCTCCCACCCAGGATCCAAATGCATGTACTCTGGGATTTGGGCAGTCTCATCCAACAATAATGTTCTTCAGAGACTGAACAATCTACAAGTTTCTAAAAAACATCTTGGTACTAATTTAATAGTGATTTTTATTATAAGAGAGAAATAATCATTTTTCTCAAAGTCAGAGACACTAAATAAAGTATATTAAAAAAAAAACCCAAAGCATAGAGAGATGCTTAGGAGGAAGGTAAATGACCAACAATTTTAGTTAGAACTAAAGGACAGGTTATTCAAAAGTACTAATATACATTCAAAAAGCATTTCTGTACAGCCACCATGCTAGGTATTAAGGAGTCAACAAACATGGTGAAAGCTCCCTACCTTCAAGGAGTTTACAATATAGCACAGGAAATAAAATTTTATTATTTAAGACCCTCTCTTATCTCAAAAGAGAGAGAAAGCTTCAATAAAGCCTCATAATTAAGTATAGGTCTTTTGGTTCAAGAATCCCCTTATGTCCTTCCCCATAGAATAATTCAGTAATTTATAGCAAAAACTTACTCAGAATGCTATAAAAAAAAAAAACCTGTCTTTATCAGGTCACAAAGTTCATTATAAAAGTACAGGCAGCAAAGAGGAAGGCTATAAAGATCAGGAAACTCACTAACGTAAATAATGTCAGTTCACCAAGGGACAGTGAGGCAGAGAGGGGATAAAATTATTAAATATCAGCAGGGCAGCAAATTCTATCAGTGCAAGTCGAGTGAGCCTTACAAGGTTCCAAATGCCTATAATTATATTTAGTTTGTACATTAGTGTCATTCCCTTGAAGTTGGCTAGCGAGTTCCCAGTAGCTTCTGAAAGAAACGATTACTTCTCTCATATTTAATAACTAATTATTGCATTGGGACCAAAGTTTCCCCCATTTTCTATTTCTTCAATATGAAAAATCTTGGACAAAGACTTACCTAGGCTAAGATCTAATCAAGGACAGTAAAAGAAATTTTAAGCTTAGGAGAACTCACCAATTCATGCTCATTGTGCAAGGTCAGACAGGTATGGGGTAAAAGTGGATTGCCTCTTTGATATAGATGAATAGATGGATAGATAGATAGATTTGAATATGGATAAGGATATAGATAGATAAACTCTCTTTGACCAAGATTTGGGTACTTAAGACCTGACAAACACCGAATCAAAGTCAATTATTATACTGATAGTAAATTCTTCAACTTGAAAAGGCTACAAGCCAAAATTAAAATGCAGGAGTTGTTGATATATGACTTTTTATTTGTGGATGATTGTGCACTCAATGCAAAAGAAAGCCTTCGAAGCTGAGATACAATAAAGTATGGATTGATTCTCTGCTGCTTGTGCTAGTTTTGGTCTAACAATTAACACCAAGAAAGTACAGGTCTTCTATCAGCCAGCACCACACCACTCATATGTGGAACTATCAGAATGCTGAGGTAAGTTCTCTTACCTTTGCAGTTTACTTTCCAGGGATGTCCACATTGATAATGAGATTGACAAATACACTGCCGGGCTCCAAAAAAAGTGTGGGAGAGGAGAGGTATTAGTCAGTCTAAAAACTGACTATATGATTATTTTTCTCTTATAATAAACTCAAGGTCTACAGAGGCATTGTGAAGCCCTTATTGTGAAAACTTGTGAAACCTGGAAAGTATACTAGCACTATGCCAGGAAAGCAAATTGCTTCCATTTGGAATTGTCTTAGGAAGATTCTGAAGATCACATGGTAGGATAAGATACCAGATACTGAGGTCCTTTTTCAAACTAAACTTTCAAGCATCCAACTCTACTGCAGAGAGCCTAATTCTGTTGGGCTGATTACACTGTTCAAATGTCAAATTTAAAAAAGAAAGAAACAGAGGGAGAGGGATAGAGAGAAAAAAAGGAGGAAGAGAAGGAGGGAAGGAGAAAGGGAGGGAAAGGGAGAGGGAGAAAGAGATTTTTTTATGGAAAAAAGATTTCAAGACACTCAGTGGGTTCCACAGGTGGAATATAACCCACCTATCATTATAATATTAATTTTTTTACTAATTGTTAAATAATCAGAGTTGATTGCCACCCTCAGGAATACCCACTCTTTCAAGGGTATATAAACTGTGTGTCCATCACCATGAGGGGGTCTTTAATTTTCAAGAATGGCACCGATCTCTTTTATTAATAAAATTATAGCATTATTAATAAGTTGATTTAGTACTCAAAAATTATGTCTCTCAAACTCATCACACTTCTACTTTCCATGATCTTGCAGTCCTTTCCTCCAGTTGGAAAAAAAGTACATTTCTCATCAACATCCTTGCCAATAAGGCATAAGAATACAACACAAGGCAGTATGTAATTGTGCCATAATAGAAAGTAGAAAGAAAATGCTAGAGGAGCTCTGAGGTGAGATTGCTTTTAATTCTGGACAGATGTGGGAAGTTCTGTGAAACAGTGGTTTTTGAGCTTGGTTTCAAAGGATATACGGGATTTTGAAAGAAAGAGATAGGAGTTGGAAAGGTAGACTGGAACAAGATCTTGGAAATCTTTAATGGCAAAATAGGAGTTTGACCTTAATCAACATACAACGAGAAGCTCCTGAAGACTTCTGAGTGTAAGAGACATCATCACTTCTGTGTTGTACATTAGGAAGATGAATCAGACATTAATGACTGTAATATAGTCCAGGAGAATATGATGAAGGATCTAAACTAGAATAGTAACAGTGAGAACCGAAAGGAAGGAAGCTTCATCAAGGCATTGACCCCATATAATATGCCTAATAAAAGTTTATTAAATGAATGAATGACAGATGTGAAAAACATCTGAAGGGAAAATGAACAGGATTTGTTGACATATGTGAGAAACAATGAATAGAGTAGTTCTAAAGATGGCATCAAGACTTCAAACCTAGATAAATGGCATCATTAATAGAAACACAGATAAATCAAGAGGAAGAACTGGTTTTTGGGGGAAAGAAAATGAGTTTGATTTTAGACATGTTGATTCTGAAGTCTTGGGGATACATCCATGTGGAAATGTCAAGCTGACAACTGAAGCTGGTAAATGAAGAAGTGCACAATACATATTTAGGTGTCATTTGCATAGAAGGATTTGATAGTTGAAACTACAAAAGTAAATAAAAACACCAAGTGAGGTTGTTTAAAGATAACAGTGACAAAGTCAAAGATAGGAGGACTTTGTGGGATGCTAAAAGTATCAATTAGATTATAAAATAAATAATTCAGCTTAATTCTTCATTCACTCATAAGTCTTCAAAGCTAAAGAAAATTTCTGCCACCATGAGGCAGCAAATGAAATCAGACATGGTCTTGAATCCTATCTCTTCTACTGCTACCTATGTAACCTTTGCCATCTCTGAATTTCAATTTCCTCAACAACAAAAAGAGGGAAATAGCATTTCCCAATTAACAAATGATCAAAGGATATATATAAACAGTTTTCTGAGAAAGATATCCAAGCTATCAATAGTCATATAAAAAAAGTTCCAAATCAATAATAATTGGAAAAATATAAATTAAAGTGATTCTGAGGTTCCATCTCACATCCATCATCTTGGCAAAGTTAATAAAAAAGGAAAATGAGAAGTACTGGAGAGTCTGTAGGAAAATAGATATAGTAATACACTTTGAGTAGGGCTTTGAACTAATACAGACATTTTGGAAATCAGTTTGGAACTATGCCTCTAAAAACAACTAACCCGTATGTAACCTGTTGACCCAACTATCCCACTCCAAGGTCTATACCCCCCAAAAGATAAAAAAGTAAAAAAGAATACATATGTCCAAAAATATTTATAGTACTCTTTTTATGATGACAGAGAATTAAAAACTGATAGTGAGGTGATAGATTCAGAGTACAGAATGAGACATATACTTTCTAGATATGAATAATGAAGGAATATGTTTTGTTGAATGTGCATTATAACAATGAGGGGGAATGGTTTGGGGGAATATAAAAACAGATTTTTATTCATTAACAAAAAATGTAATTAAATTTTTTAAAAACTTAAAAAACTAGCTCATTTTAATTCTTCTCCCCCCAAAAAGGGAGGCGGGGCAGGGATTCAAGTTCCAAATATATGATCCTATAATAATAAGCTGAAACTGGTATTTATGGTACACTAAAGAGCACATCATTTATAATGAAGTATATTTCAGTAGTCAATTCTGCCAAAACAATGACAACTCTAAAGCTAAAAATTCATTTGAAGTGGCCATCATGATGGAAAGAAGGGAATATAATTCTTTACTTACTATGGATTTCCTCTAGAAGTTGAGTTATGCTTCACTCAGCAGAAAAAGAAAGTATATAAAGCAGTACTCTCTAATAGGTAGAAGATAATGGAAAAGAATTGTCTGATTTATTTAATCTCCAGTTACCCAACTCAAGAAAACATGAGATAGAAGAGTTGTGTAGGATGTCTGTTTCTTTCCTCCTCCCACCTCTATCCCACCTGAATCTTTTTCCTAGGGTCATTATCATCACATTTCTAAAACCTTTAAAATGTTGATAATGCAGCTCCACAACTGCATACTCCTCCACAAGAGACTGATGTATCTCACAACTAAGTCTTCCTATCTTTGCATGGAACAAATATTTGACATCTACCCTCTGCACCCACAGCTGTTTTCCACGAATATAAAGAACACAGCCAACCTAACTGGTTTTTTTTTTTTGTTTTGTTTTTTTTTGGTACACCATCCTTTTCCTGTGGCCTAATTTAGCTGCAGGTTGAAAGTGCAAAAAAAGCAACAAAACAAAACCAAAAAAAAAAAAAAAAGAAAGAAAGAAAGAAAAGAAAAAGATAATGAAATACTACAACTAGTTTTTGTTTTTGCTTCCCATAAGAGTCACTTGGTATGATTGAATTAATTTTCTTCCAAATGTTCATTTATCTTATGTAAGCTTATTTCCCTTCTGTAATTCTTAATTTAAATTTTCAATTACTTGGCCAATTTTTATAGTTAAGGAATTTCTAAAATGTTTATAAATCCCACACTCGACTTTGGAGAAGATATCACATGGTAAGGTGCAGAGAGAAACAGTTTAAGTTATCATCTTTCTTAACAAAATTTAAAGAATTACTAATAAGTTTTCAAATAACTGGACTTCCATTACATAAACTGTCTACAAAGATACCATCTACATCTGCCACTCACTATTGGTCATTATTTGCCCTGAAAACTGATCTGGGTGCTATAACGACAGTTAAGCAAATACGATTCCTATCCTCTTTTAAGATAACAATTCAAAACCAATAGTACTACTCTGTATAAACATAAAAAACATGTATAAGTACACATTGAATTATATAAAACATATACCAAATACATCAAAATCAAAACATATATCAAATATATCAAATGAAAAGATCATTTATGGTTTTGCTCAAATTATATAACAAGTTGTTGGTGAATGTGAGGGAACATTTCCCTTTACAAATGGTAAGAAAAAAATCTAGAACTAATGCCTTTAAATCTTAATTATTCAATTTAAAAGTTGAGAAATATCATTAGAAAACAACCTTGGGAGGAAAGTCAGAAACTGGTAGAAATTGGCTTATATTCCATCTTTCTTTTTCTCAGAATCCTAAACAAAAAAAATTTCAAGTGGCAGTGGAGAGAGCACCTGCCTTGAAGTCAGGAGGACCTGAGCTCAAATCTGGTCTCAGATACCTAACACTTCCTAGCTATGTGACCCTGGGCAAGTCACTTAACCCCAATTGCCTCAAAAAAAAAAAAAAAAGAAAGAAAGAAAGAAAAAGAAAAAGAAAAAAGAAAGAAAGAAAAGAAAAGAAAATGGCTTAAGTAAATAATTGGAAGAATCTCATGGGAAGGAAGTACAATTAGAATCCAATAGAATTAGTTTTCTTAAAAACCAGTAGCATACTAAATTGATACATGAATTGTGAAATAGGAGGGATAAGCCACACATATCAGGAAGGCAAGAATAAAAAGAAAGTAGGATAAGAACTATTAAAAGACTATTTAAATAGACTTAACAAGCTTTTAGATAGGATCCAAGATTTGAATCCCAAGATAGACAAAAATTAAAGAATCGTTAACTATAAATTTGAAAATATGAAGAAAGCTGATATTTCTACTCAGAAATTTGAAAAGAGTTCAGTTGAAGAAGGTCCTAGAAGGATGATATGGGAATAGACAAATCTATTATTGTCCCACTAGGAAACTACTAGATAGAACAATCAGACAAATAAATTGTAAATACAGTGGAAAGAACATGATATTTAGAATTTTATTGGAAGAATTATCTAATTAAACTATTTCACTTTTTCTCAGAGGAAATTAAGTTCACAAAAGCAAAGTGAATTGTCGAAGCTTACATAATTAGTAAATGATAGAACTAGAGCTAGAATTCAGTTCTTCTGATTCCATACAGTATTCAGTGTATACTCCAATGAGTATTCAGACTCACTTCCATCACCCATGTTCCCAATCTCAGAATGATTTTTGATTTCTCACTTTTCCTCAATCCAATCCAATCCAATCAACATTTATTAATATTCTACTATGTGCCAGGGATTGTGCTAAACACTGAGTATATGATTAGTAAAAATAAAAGCAATTCCTGGCTTCAAGGGGTCTTTAGTCTAAAAGGAAAGACAATACCCAAAAAGAAGCAGCAAAGGGATAGAGGGAAACAGGATACCGGGGGTACTGGGTGTAGGGACATCTTGTTCCAGGGAATGGAAACAGGTAGAGCAGCAAGTGCAAAGTGTAGTGAGCTGAGTCCAATTTCTGCCTCTATAAATGAAGGGATTAGAAGGTGTTTGAAACTCTATCCACCAATCAGAGAGGAGAGGAAACTGAAGGAAGTGGTATTAATTAGGGCTTGAGTCAGCAGTATGGAGGTGAAGTTAGAGAAGAGCAACATTTCTAAAAGTTGAAACCAAATAGGGCAGTAGATAAAAACTTCCCTTCACTCCATATAACAAATTGTCCAATCCTGCTGATTATCTCTCTTTAATATTTTTCACATTGATACCTTCCTCTTTACTCAATGCCATAAACACTCATTCAGAATGTCATCAGTCTAAACCATTGGAACAATGTCCTAGTTTAACTAGTTTTCCTATGTCCTTTCTTTCCTCTCTAATCCATCTTCCACAAAGGGGCCAAAAGATCTATGTAATTCACCTATTCAATAAACTCCACTGACACAAAAATCAGATGCAAACTCTTCTGTTTAACTTTTAAATCCCTTCACAAACCTGGCTTCCAATTACTTTTCTCATCTTATTATATATCACTCCTGGTCATGTATCCTATGATCCAATAAAATAGCCCTTTTTGCTGTTCCTCAGACATGGAGATCCATTTCTGGACTCCATACCTCAACACAGGTATCTCTCCTGAATGGAATATATTCTACTCCTCATGTCTTAGAATTCATGAGCGTATTTAAATCTCAGCTCATGTGTCATTTTCTACATGAAGTCTTTTTGGTTCCCCCTGGCTTCTAGAGCCTCAACTCATTTCCCTCTTTATCCCACCTCTACTCCCACAAAAAAAAAAAAAAAATCTACCTTTGATTTATGTTCTACATATTGTTTCTACCTAGATATGTGCACTGTCTCCTCTTATAGAATGTAAGGTCTCTCAGTCAATAAGCATTAATTAAGTGCCTATTATGTGTCAGACACTATGTTAAACATTCAATGTTTCAATTTTTTTCTTTGAATCCCAAGAAAATAGTAAGTAGTTATTAAATGTTTACTTTCTGATTAATCTAAAATCCTTTAGCATGGTGGATATGCTGATAAATCAAGAGATTTTTGCCAGATTTTTAATATTGGCATATAGCATATTCAGTAATAATATAGGAAAATAGAATTTAGACCAAATTATTTATTAGATAGATCTGGGCACAACTGGGTAGAAGATTGTATGACAAGATTATCAAGAGATCATTCTCAATCAACAAATAATTAATAGGTTTTATCTTATAGGATTCATTGTTATTTGCCCCTTTTTATAGAAGGCAAAATTATAATTTTGATTGATTACTTCACTTTAAAAAAGGAGAAATTAATAGTTATCTTCATGTTTTCTAAGGGTGTTTAAAAGGTGATCATTTCCTATTTCTAGGTAAATATAAGGAAATTTTTGTGAACTTAGTAGGATAGAATTCAGGTTACTTAAAAAAAAAACTTCTTAAATATAGTATGGTTTAAAATGCATTACTGAATCATGGGGGAAGTTCATTTAAACTCTCTTCCCATTAAGATCTTATACAGGCATACCTGAAGATATTGCAGGTTCACTTCCAGACTAACACAATAAAGTGAGTATCATAATAAAACTAGTCAAATGAAATTTTGTTCCCCAGTGCACATAAAAGTTACATTTTTTCTATGCTGTGGTCTATTAAGTATATAATAGTATTATGTCTAAAAAATTTGTACATACCTAAATTGAAAAGTTCTTTATTGCTAAAAGACATTAAACACCATCTGAGCTTTCAACAAGTAATATTCTTTTCTTCTGATAGAGGGTCTTGCCTTCATGTTGATGGCTACTGATTGATCAGAAAGGTGACTGCTGAAGGCTGGAGTGGCTATGGCAATTCTTAAAATAAGACAACAGTGAAAATTGCCACATAGATTGACTCCTTTCACTTGACCATTCAGAGGTTATTGTAAAGTTATTAATTGGCCTAATTTCAATATTGTTTTATATCAGGAAATAAGGAGGCCCATGGAGGAGGAGAAAAATAGGGGAATGGCAGGTCAATGCAATAGTCAGAACACATACAATATTGTTGATTAAGTGCAGTTTGTGGTGCCTCAAAAGAATTATAATAGTAACATCACTTATCACAGATCACCATAAAAGATACAATAATAATGAAAAGGTTTGAAATATTGTAAAAATTTCCAAACGTAACAAAGAAACACAATGTGAGAGCACATGCTATTGAAAAAAATGGTGCTGATAGACCTATTCAATGCAGAGTTGCTACAAACCCTCAATTTGTTTTTTTTTAAAAAAGCAAACAAACAAAAAACAATAATATCTTAAATATACAATAAAGTGAAGCACAATAAAACAAAATATGCCTGGATAGTTATCCTTTGTTAAGATGCTTTTATGTATCATCCTTCCTGGAAAGAGTGGCTATTCTATCTGACCTCTAGAAGTTCAGTCTAATTGAATTCTATAATTGTAAAATCTGGCACATTTCTGTATGTTTGAATCATAGAGCACTGGGGAAAAAAAAAAAGTTGGCATAGCAAAAATCCTGTCATTCTTAAGACAGTACAGTAAAAGAATAATTGAGCCCTTATTCTGTGATCACACAGAATCTGATTAGCACCTTAGCTGCCTGAGTATGTAGACCAAACCTTCTGCTAGGATTCTTGAATGATTCTGTCTGGGTCATCATTCATCACTTCCAAGCTTAACCAAAGCAATGTCAGTATGTCGGAATTGTGCCCTGGAAGCCAAGCATACTGTGAAATTGAAAAGGAGAGCCCTGTAAGTCTTGATTAGGGAATTTTTTGGGGACACGGGGCTTTTCAGAAGGAAAAAAAACAACTGTTAGACAGACCAAGTGTGTGGTGATTTTTTTAAAGACTCATTGCAGAAAAACAAAAAGAAGAGGTACTTAAAGAGAGAAAAATAATTAAATTGTTGAAGAGTTAACCAGATTTCTAGTAGTATTTTTTTTTTAATTCAAAGGAAAAGAATGGACGAGGCAATTATTCATGGACAGAAAAAAGAGGCAGGAGAAAGGTACTGTTGTGGACAGGAAATGTAATGGGAATAGAAAATTATCTTAAAACCTCAGAGATATAGAGTGTCTCCAATGGCTTTAAGTGATGAGAGCTTAAAGCAACAGGGGACACCTCTATATCTCTAATCTAATCCAACGCCTTCTCTGGTACATGAATGCCATCCTACAACACTTCTAACAGAAAGTCGGTTATCCATCCTCTGCTGGAACACCTCCAGTGATCAAGGTGTGCCATAAGCAACACTACACTCTTGAGATTTAAGATAAGGAATTGAGGCTCTCTCAAAGGGAGAAGGAAAAGAGAAAACATGATGAAAGGAAAGGAAGAGGATAAGAGAGGGAGAAAAATAAGTGGACATATTCAAAGAATACTGAACACAGATGTGTACATGAATGAATTAAACTGTGAGGAAATTCTAGGATTTCTGGCAGGCTTACGTCAGAGGCAGGAATAACCTACAAGTTTCTGGCCTCCTTCTGAATATAATAAATAACTTTGGGCACAGGGCCATTCATAGCTATTAAAAAATATAAAGCTAGCAGACCCCTAAAAGCAACCAATCCAGCTCTCAGTGCTGTTCTGACTGGTTGCCTAACCTCTCAAGTTCCCAACACTGCTTGAATCTACTTGACTGGCCTGCTCTGGCCTTCCTGAATTGAATTCTTTCTACTCTGGACTATTCCCAATCCTTCTGGCTCGGGAAGTTTCTCTGATATTCAACCTCCTATCTACCTAACTTGTGTTTTCTTCCAATATCCTTCTTGCTTAGCTAAGCTCCTATCCTATTACTCCCTTTCTGGCAAGATTGACACCAATGAAAGGACAGGACAACAGATGGTATCCTGACAGCAGAAAATATTCACTTTTGTTACTTCAATCAATCGATCCATAAGTACTTATTTATCTAGTCATTGGAAAGAAAAAGACAAAAATGAAACATTCTCTATCCTTAAGTTCACATTCCAATAGAGGGGAATAAGAAAATATAAACAAAACTAAAGGTAAAGAAAATGCAAGAGGAGGGAAGCACTAGCAAGGGAGGGATCAAGAAAAGCCTCAGGGTGGTGAGGTCACCTGAATTGAGCTTTTAAGAAAATGAGGGATTCCAAAAAGTTATGATAAAGAGACATATTCTAGCAGGGGGGACAGTCAGTATAAAAGTAGGGTGTCAAGAGATGGAATATTATGTATAAGGAAAAGCAAGTATGCCAGTTTAATAAAACCATATAATTCATTCAAAAGCAGTAATATGTAATAGTTTTGGAAAGGTAGCCTGGAGTCAGAGTGTGAAGGGCTTTATTTAGTATTTTCATTTTAACTTAGAGACAAGAGGGCATTGCCAGAACACTTTGAGCTTGAAAGTGATGTGGTCAGACCTGTGCTTTAGGAAAATCACTTTGGCAGCTACATGGAGGGTAAATTGAACATGCAATAGAGCTGAGATAGGAAGACTAATTAAAAGCTGGTGCAATAGTTCAAGTAAGTAAGTGTCAATGAGGGTTTGAACTAAGGGGTGGCCACTTGAGTGGAGGAAGGGTCCATATGTGAGAGATATTGTGGAGCTTAAATTGAGACTCAGCAACTGATTAGAGATGAGAAGACAGAGAAAAGTTGAGGATGATTCTAGGGGATTCTAGAGCAAATCTGGATAACTAAATGGCAATGGTATCACCAATAGAAGAAGAGAAATGGGATTAGGACAAAAGATAACAGAGTTCTGTTTTAGATATTTTGAGTTTGAGCTGGCAAGAGGAAATCCAATTCAAAATATCCAATGAGTATTTGATAATATGAAACTGGAGTTTAGGAAAGAGATGAGTACTCGTGTGTATGTGTGTATGTGACAGAGAGAGAGACAGACAGACAGACAGACAGACAGAGAGACAGAGAGAGACAGAGAGACAGAGACAGAGACAGACAGAGAGAGACAGAGACAGAGGCAGAGATCGAGACAGAGAAAGAGAAAAAGAGAGAGAGAGAGACAATCCATTTCAGAAAAAGATAATTTAGAGTCCTGTGCATAGATATGATGATAGAACCCACAAGAACTGATGAGATCACCAAGAGAAAGAAGAGAACTAAAACAGAACCTTGGGATATACCTATAGTTAGGGGCAGGACATGAATAATGATACAGCAAAGAAATAACCAAACAAATAGAAGAAGAGTCATGAGAAAACAGTTTTATGAAATCACAGAAAAGAGATAGTGGATAGAATGTTCAAGAGTGTTAACTATTTCAGTGAGTAAAGTCAAGGAGGAGAGATTGAGAAAAAAAATTCTTAAATTAGGCCCAATTTTGAGATTATTGGTAACTTTGAGTTACCAATTTGAGAGACTCAAGGGGCTGAGAAATTAATGAGGAGATGAATTTAAAGTAACAAATGAAGATATGTTTTCAAGGAGTTTGGCTGTGAAAGGAAACAGAAATATAGGGTGATAGCTTGATAGTTTGGTAATCAAGTTATGGATGAAAAAAACCTAGGCCTATTTTTAGGTATCAGAGAAAGAGCCAGTATAGAGAAAGTGATTAAAAATTAGAAAAAAAAAATTACATTGAATCCAATCTCCTAAAAGGAGAAGGACTAATGACATCAAGGATACAAGCAAAGGGAAAGCCTTATTGAGGAGAAAGCTAATCATCCTTTTAAAGCCTACAGAAAAAAAAAAGAAGGAATGAAGGATGAAATTAGAAATGTTTGATGTAGAAAATAAGAAAGTAGCAGGAATTCATAGAGAAGGATCTTTATTTTTTTAAAGTAAGGAATGAGGAAAGTATTTCTGATAAGAAGGAGGAAGAAGAAAATAAGAAACAAACATATACATATACCCCCCCACACACACACACACACTATACAGTTATCCCTTTAGAGCCCCCTTTAATCTGGAAAGTCTTATGTTTTGTACCAAATAAGTCTGAATTATTATATTAAAAGATAAAATATGTTGGTATCATATAATACTATACATACATATTGTGAATTTCTGAGTTTCTAAACTTTTTCTGTGTCATCTGAGGCTTTTGCAAAACTCCAACATGATGGGGAAAGTCACAATGTGGAAGAGAGAACTTTATATCACATCTGCTATATCTTAGGCAGTGTGTTAAGTACTTTAGTGAGCGAGAGAGAAAATAATATTTGAAAAAAATCAATCTGGGATGAACCATAGTTGATTAGTAAAAGGCAAAAGAATTGCCTTGTGGAAGCGAGGGTCCGCTTGAGATTAGATAATATGAGTTTGTGGTGGTTTTTATATAGCACCATGTGAGTGGGCAGAAACAAAGCAAATGATAAAAATAATTCAGAGTTGGGGTTCAGCAAAACATGAGTGGCAATAGGCTAAGGGGTCAAGGGATTAGAGACCATGTGATCATGTAAGGTTGCGGTGATTAATCTAACCCCTTGGTCAAAACTGAGATAGGAGAAAAGTAAAGGCAGAGTAGGAGTAATGATCTAGAAGAATACTGAAGGAAAAGGAGAGATAAGGAGACAGGATGTCATAAGGAAATAAATAATGGCTTCAAAATGAATGAATATATTTATAAGTACAGAATGATGTTAGATTATCACATCCTTTGCTGAGAAGAGATCTGTCAGACGTGATAAAAAGGAATGTTTTTTAAACTTTGGAATTCTATGATATAAAAATGGTTAACACTTTGTGAACTTTGAATCCAACAATTTAATTCCCTTTTTTTAATCTTCTCAATGACTTTTTATCATACCCAGTGAGATTCATAGAGTTGGAAAGTTGGAATGATAGGAGGTTATGATCAAGTAAAGAGATTTCAGAATTCATCAGTGTTATTGGAAAAATTATGAGTAACAGATCAAGGGTGTGATTGTCTCTAGTTGAAATGGAGTAAAGGTGGAGATCAAAGTAGTTGAAGAAGCTGATGAACTTGGAGACTGGTATATTTAAGTTAGCAACAACCTAAATCTGAATTTCCTTAGTTTACATTAGGCTGAAGTACTTGTGTAATATCTATATCTTCTTTGATTGTGATTGTACATTTCTTAACTATGTTGGTAAATTACATTCTTCACATGTAAAAGTATGGTAGGTTATATTCTAAGCTCTTTATACTGAATATCAAACATTAATTAGTCTTTCAGATTAATATTGGATATTAGCCTATTGTTGAACATAATTGTAAACATATTTATATACTCTTAGTTTAAAATTAAAAAAGAAATATGTATTTATATTGAATTTTTCTACTCCAAAAACAATGTCTCTGTGCTTCCTATGAATGAGAACTTTGAGTAGGATTTATCTGTTTGACGATAAGTGAATCTATGTGGGGAATGTTGAATTTTTTTTTTAATTCTCTTTGAACATCCCCGTTATAGACAATACAAATACTTTACAAATTAGCACTTCTGCTTTAGTTTTAAGATTTAGTTTAAGATTGAGGACATAAGGGCATATTTTCCTGGTTATAAAGAAATAGGGACAGAGACAGAACCTGTAATTTCATTACTGTGGAGAGCTTTGAGGTATGGAAAACCCCTCTATCAGTGCAAATTTGGCCCTTTCTTTGAAAAGTAGTCTTCAAGAATTGCCTAGAGCACTGAGAGATTGCATGATTTGCTTAAGATTCCCATCCAGTGAGAAGCTAACCTTCCTGGATCTCTATGGCTGCTAAATCCTTTGCATTCGGTTAAATAATTTGCATACAGATAAAAAAAAAAAAGCCCTTAAAAGTGTTTTCACTGGCTTCCATCTCTCTATTTCCACCAACTACTTTCAACAGACCATTGAAAGTACAGAGAAGATAAATCAGAGCCTCATTCTAGGTCAGCAAACCAGGGCCTTTTCCTCCTAACCTAAAATGTAAATCAATGTCTTAACAACTGTGGATCAGTGAAGGAACTCCTAGCTGTAATCTTGCTGCTGTATCATTTGTTATGACAAGAGTTTATTTTATGTGACTCTGACCTGTAACAGGAAAACACAGCTTCAGTTCAGACTCTAATGATCCATGACAGCATACACACTTGAACGCCATAGTTCTTGGATACCAGAACAGATGCAATTTGGGAAATGGAACTGACAGCTATCTATTCCCCAAGAAAACATGCATGCATGTAAGCACACATACTCCTATTCCTAAAATGGTATTATGTGTGTATATATACATACATACATATATAAAAATGTAATTATTTTTAATAATAATAACCGAGACATTGGGGAAAGGAAAAGTATGGGGACAGGATGTACACTCACAAAAAAGTGAAATGGTGCCTTAACACAAATATGGATTATCCTCCCCTAAGGTATAAGAGATGAAGTCCTAATTACAATGAGCCTTTCTTTAAAAAAAAAAAAGGGGGGGGGGGAGGAGGGAACATAATTAATTCAATGACAAAGCCAACTATAAAGGAGATGGGAGGAAGAAGGAGGATGCATAGAGAAACCATCTTTAGGTCCTTCATAATCCATTTTTTATCTCTGCCACAGCTCTTTTTAGATCATAAATTGACCCTCCCTAAGGAACTATACTCTAAATCCTGTTATAAGGATGTGCTTTGGTATAATCCTCCATACTGGAAAGGACTATTAAGACTATCATTATTGCTGCCTAGTATATCTTTGGACTATTCCTCTTCAAAAATTTCATTGATGATTCATTGGCTGATCAGCATGTCTGATGTTTAATTGTTATGTAGAGAGGAGTTAATCTCAAAGATTATAAATGGGCAAAACTCAACTGGAGTTCCCTACATCCATGAAATCAGACAAACTAATCAATATGTGAGAATATGTATGAAGTAGGTCCCAGAAAAGGACAGTAGAAAGAGAAAAATTTTAGAAAATTTAGGAAAATTCATGAGTTTTTAAATGATCTCAACATCTTACTGCTACAAAAGTCAGTCTCTTCAATACCAATATTGTTTTGATCATGTTCCATAAGTGCAAATCATGGAATGCCATAATTTTGGAAGAATCAAAATTCCAAGGAATTCAAAAGGCAAAAAAAAAAAGTGACAAATGGCATTATATCAGGTTGTTGGCATTTACTGACAAAAGAAGTAACAAAAATACATTGTCAAGGAGGACAAAAATACATATCAAGGAAAAGGAAGTAGGGCAGTCATGTAGTGAGAATAAAAGACAACATATAGACAAAGTGAGAATATTAACTAATTTAAATAATTTGAATTTAAGGGTGGGTTTTTTAAACAGCTGGCACTTCAGTTTATTAAGGTAAAAAAACAGAAAGGATTTAAATGACTCCCCTATGATGATGATGATAACAATTACAACCATGAAAATTAACAAGGAAACAATGGAAACTCAGTAACATAGATCACTGAAAGTGATACCTAAAAATACCTAAAATACCTAGAATACCTATAAAAGGTGTAATCAAAGGGCCATGGTTACACACCAGAGGCTTGCTGTTTTTCACATATAGTTAACAAATCTTTGAACTACAAACACAAACCTCAAAGGAAGATAGGCAGTGCAATGGATAGAGCCCTGGGTCTGGAGTGAAGAAGAGTTCAAATTTAGTCTCAGTCACTTATTAGCTGTGTGACACTGAACAAGTCACTTTACCTTATTTGCCTCAATTTCCTCATCTATAAAATGAGCTGGAGAAGAAAATGGAAAATCACTCCAGAATTTTTGCCAAGAAAATCCAAAATAATGATTCAAACCAGTTCCAATTGTTCAGTGATAAAGAAAGGCATCTACATCCAGAAAGAGGACTATGGGAACTGAATGTGGTTCACAACATAGCATTTTCACTCTTTTTGTTGTTGTTTGCTTGCATTTTATTTTGCTTCTTTTTTTATTGGTTTGATTTGATTTTTCTTGTGCAGCACAATAATTGTATAAATATGTATGCATACATTAGATTTAACATATATTTCTACCATGTTTAACATATATTGGACTACTCGCCATCTGGGGGAGGGCATGGGGGAAGGGAGGGAAAACTGGGACAGGGTTTTGCAAGGGCTAGTGTTAAAGAATTGTCCATGCATATATTTTGAAAATAAAAAGCTTTAATTTTAAAAATTATTAAAATAAAAAAAATAGGGCCACAAAGAATTAGACATGACTGACATGACTCAATCTTCACAATACTCCCATAAGTTAAGCAATATCATCACTCTTTTATATATGAGGAAATTGAAGTTCAGAAAAGTTAAATGATTTGCCCAAGTCCATACAGTTAGAAAATATTTGAAGCAGGATTTGACCTCATTGTTCTGACTCCAAATCCAAAATGGGAAGGAAACAAGCATTTACCTAGTGTCTACTATATACCAGACATCCTGCTAGGTACTTTATTAAAATTACATCATTTAGTTTTCACAATAGTCCTTCAAAGTACTTGCTGCTGGTTTTTTATAAGTGAGGAAACTGAGACAAACAGAATTTAAGTGACTTAAGTGTCCAAGACCTTAGAACCCCAGGGCCCTGAAAATAACAGCATTCTGCAAATCACTGGCTCTACTTCCAGCCTGGTCCCAATAATCATCATTGAGTGGAAAAACCTTAATGGAGAAATGGACTTGCTATATTTGTCATTACAAACTACCAATGATGAAAAAATAAATTCTAGATCTTTGGGAATAGCAATATCTCTGAGATCACTGGTCTCCCTCATTTGGACCACCATTTTAGCAATGTTCCATTCCTCTTCCTCCTCATCTTTCTCCTCTGTACTATCCCTTTTTATTGAACTCTACCATGAGAATGTCAATTCCTTGAGATTAGGAACAGTCCTGATTGGTTGTATTTGTATCCTCAGTGCTTAGCATAGATAGTACTTGGGGAACAGAAAGCACTTAAATATTTTATTTATTTATCTATCTACTGCTAACCAAGTGCCATTCACACAGCAGGCAAAACACTTTGAGGGAGAGAAAGAAGTTTATATGTGCCAGTATATATATATATATATATATTTATATCTGAGAGCACTACCCTGCCTGTCAGCCTGGCTGGCCCAGCTATAATCCCGAAAATCCACCCTTGCTGAGATGTGACCTGACAATTTCCTCTGATGATACTAGAATTGCCCTCTCCTAAGCAAGCACAGGTACTGAAAAAAAGAAAATTCTCACCATCAAAGATTCTGGTGCTTTCAAATAATTCAACATCAGAAAACAGTATGATTTTATTCATAGAAAAGATATTTAAAAAGACAAATTTCCATTCCCTTTGTTGCAGTGCCCTAAGGACCATGGGGTATCTGACTTTCAGTTGAAATTATCTCTATGTGTCATCTCCCTCTATGAGAACATGACTTACTTAAAAGCCAGATCTCTGCTCCTCTATTTGATCCCCAGTGTTTAACTCAGTGCTTTTGGACATAGTAAGTGCTTTATAAATGCTTTTTCATTCATTGATAATAGCTCATTTGAAGATAGCACCTGACAATCTACAAAATCCTTCCCTCACAAAATCCCTTCGAGTTGAGAAACTCTCCATCCTCCTCATTCAACTAGATTATGAGGGATAGCAGAAAGGAAGGAATGACATAGAACAACAGTCTGAGCCAAAAGAATTCAAGAGTCCTAACTAATAGAAGGCAAACATTTCATTGGAAAACCTCTTCTTAAAAAAAAAAAAAACAAAAACAAAAAAAAAAAAAACACTGAATTGAAGTAAGGTTTTTACTCATTTATTTCATTTATTTCAAAAAAAAAAAAAAAGGCTGATGTTTAAAGACCCATTCACACCTAAACGTGATGATTGAAATCCTGTATGAAATGTTTAATTACCAATGGGGGAAAAACTTAAGAAAAACAAAATTTAAACCAGAGGAAGATGGGGAAAAACACATATACTCACAAAAATGATTTTAGCTACTTTAAAGAGCCATAATTTAATAGTATTTGAAAAATACTTCAGGCAGGTTTCAAGACATTTTTCAAATTTAAAAGCTTCGAATATCAAGTGATTTTAGGATGAGAACAATAGCAAGCATAGCAAGAAAATATCACTGAGACTCAGGTATAATTTCAACTCAATTTGTACCAACCAAACCAGCACTGACGTACTGTTCTTAGATATATCTGAGTGGTTTTAAAGAGGTACAGTAGCACTTCAATTTATTTAGCAACATTGGGAAAGAAGCCATTGCATACAAGTGAATTTTTCAGATAATTGAAGCTTATTGCTTTGGGCATCTCAACTCTTTATTTTAATCATTTTTGACGAAAATCTTTCAAAATGTATCACATACTTCTCAACATCTTAAAAAATAAAATTTTGTAATTTTCTTGTTTTGTTGGGAGTGGGAAGTTGGGGCAGGAGTAGGAAACCAAACTTAGCATCACATTGGTATATGGAACAGCCAATCAAGAAAATTCCTATAGTTATGCAGGTTAACACCTTATAACTTGCAGTCTTAGAAAGATGCCCAGGGAATTGAAAAGGTAAGTGACTTGCTTAAGGTCACACTGCCAGTATGTGAATACAAATCTGATTCCAAAACTGGCTCCCTCTATACTACAAGTTATATACACAGCATACACAATATCCCTATGACTTAACCTTTGCTTGATGACTCAAGATTACCATTGTGAATATCAATTATTATTGCATTTTTTATTAAACAGTGATTTTTTATCATTATTTTATGGATTGTCCTTAGGGGGTCATTGGAATGTGTTAAAGTGTTTCCATTATAATTCATCTCAACAAAATAAATATTATACATGTCCTATATGCAAAAGTACTATACTAAGTTATGGGGATGCAAATATAAAAGTGAATCAGTTCTCATCCTCAAGGAGTTTATATTCTAAATGAAAATGCAAAAGTAAATGATAATGATAGTTATAAGGGAAATTTTGAAGGAGCAAAGGGAAAAAATAGCAAGAAAAACTTTACAGAGAACATGGTAAATAAACTAAGCCTCAGACTGAATTGCCTATTTTAATGATATTTCTGTAAAGCACCATTTCCCAGATTTGTCTATATGCTCACATCTAGTAGGATTCTTTCTTCAAATATCACTTCTTCAGTTTTGCTGCTTCTAATCTTCTGTGGGCTAAGAAATACCCCTAAATTTGTTAGAATTACAATAATATTAGAATAAACAAAATCTGAGTAAGAGTCTGGGGAATTCACTTTATTATCCATGAGTAAAGTGTTTAAGCTTTTGTAGCATGGACTCTGTGAAATTTGCTTTATTTGCCTCAAAAGTTCTTTTTTATTGAAGATAATTAAAGTTATAAAATAATTAAGTTCTGGATATACTGCTGAGTGTAATCCTAATCTAAAGCCTTCCTTTCAGTTCTACAAATTTTTACAAAGTGTTAATTCTTGATTCTCTAATGTTCTGAAAAAAGAAAGAATAAATTATTTTCCTTCGTGTAGCCTGAAAATATTTAAGTTTGATGCTGGGCTCAGAATCCACATCTACTTTCCTGATATAATACTCTGAACTTAAAACTCATGAAACTGCTATGTAATCAAAAATAGAAGGAATTCTATTCCCCCCCAATTTTTGGGGGGGGGAGGATTTTCACAGATAATCTCTCAGATAAAATGATATAGGGTTGGAATATTGCTATGATATAGGAAATGATGAGCTGCTTGATTTAGAAAAACATGGAAAGACTTGGACTGAAGAAGGACGATGCTATCCACTTTCCAAGAAACAGATGACAAGTTGAAATAAACATAATATGGTCTTACACTCATGTGTATAAATGTATATGTGCATATATGTGTATGTTTATAGAGATCTATATATCTGTATGTTTATAGAATCTTTATATGTATATATTTATAGATATCTATGTGTATATATATATCTATATATATTATATGCATATGTATGTAATATATATGTGTATATCTATCTATCTATCTATCTATCTATCTCCATGCTTAGTTGTAGCCTTCTTTAGAATGAGGGAGTCTGGAGAAGAGAGAGGAAAAAAATAAAGAAAATAGAACTAAATTATTTTAAATGATTAGCATTTTCATAATTTACATTCTATCAAGCTCATAATTTACATTCTACCAAGGCTTATTTTGTTTCATTGTTTTTAACATTAGTCTAATAAGAAAAAGGACTTATTTCCATGCACCTAATACTAAATCCAAGGTTCAGGGAGTTCAGAAGTTGAACCTATTTCTCATTTAATGAAAGGTTACTATTGTCCCACTGCCCTGATTAATAATTTCCCTTCTCTTTTTTGTTTCCTGATAAAATGACATGAAGTTTTAGTTTTTTTTTAAAAAAAAAAATCACAACAGCTTGTATCTTAAAGATTCAACACTTTTTCCCCTTTTGTAGGTGCTTCATTAAACAAAACCCAAAGGACACTTCCTCAACAGCTCCCCCCCAACTCAATTTCTGCTGCTTTTTATTCTCCTTTCAAACTTCAATTTTTAGTAAAAATTTCAAGCTGACTTACAGTTAACACAAATGAACTCAGGGAACAAAACAGAATGAAAAAGGAGGATGATAACTTCATATTATGTTCAGAATTTAGTATTCAGCCTTCTTTTTAAGAACATAGTTTCCTGGCACATGGTAAAACTCACTTAGCCCTGCATATCAACACAGCAGGCATCCTGTTCAAATGTTATTGTGGAAATAACGGGCTGTTCTATGCCAAATGCATCCAAATTAAACCAAGAGGGATGGAAACAACTCTCTCCCTTGATACAAAGTGGATATTGTAGGTGGCCTTGTTTACAAGAATTATTGAATTTATAGCTAAATATAAAAACAGATCTATTATCATATTGTAAAACTGAATGACAGGCCATTCAACCTATGGACTATGGAAAGAACACGAAGATCAAGTCTAAAATAAGACTAGGGAAAATAGGAAAAGGAGCAATAAAGATACAGCTGAAGACTTTTCCACATTTTTACTACAGAATTTTAAAGACAAAACACAGCCAATATTAACTGCACAATATTTGGACAATAATCTTTTCTGAATTACAAATGTCCTGGGCATTTTTTCTTCCATAGAAATACAATGATGAATTTTAGAAAATGACTTAAATATTTCAAGTTATGTAGGAGTTCAAACACTGGTATTTTTAGATATGGATACAGCAAATGTGCTGATTCCATTGGCTTACTCAACTGATTCTACGATGAAGAATAAGAAATACACTTTGATAATGATCTTCTTGACCCAAGCCAGCAGAAATTTAAATGAGGATTCATCTGGCAGTCATGTTATATCTGGTCATGAACTTGGGGGGACCAATGCTATGTAGGAACTGAGCGAAGTTAAGCGTATCTTTCTTGTCTCACCCCAACCCTAAAAGATCAAGGTGGTATAAGAGAGATCATGTCCCTGAATTACGGAGAGAGCATATTTTGTATATCTGTTCTTACAATAGTTTAAATTATTATATCTTTGTAAAAGTTAATTCATATTAAGTTGTTATATTAAACCAGGGAGAAAATCACAGGTCCATAAGAGATAGGGAGTGGGTGGATGAATAATGCAACTGGTGGAGACTTGAGACAATGGCAGTAGAGAAAAAGACATCCTGCAAAAAGAATCCCAAGGGACAGATATACTAGCCTGGCTCTGGAATAATGAGCTATATAATCAATCTAGAAGCTAAAAAGTATTTTCAAAGATCTTGGTTACATAAAACCTTGAGAATACAGATGAAAAAGGAAGCATAAAACAATGAAAAAAAGTAAAACCAATAACTTTTTTAAAATTAAAGGCAGTCTTTAGTGTTCTGAGAAATATCTGTTTTTAGAAGCTTGTTCAAATAAAAACAACAAACCTAAAAATGATTTTGTTCCCTAAACATTTATATTAAATCAATATTGCCTTTATTAGTTTGTATTTATAGTTTTAAAATTCTCTTGTAAATTATTTTCTGATTATTATCCTCTTTTAATTATAGAAAATGGCAATTAATGCTTTACTTAAATAAAAACCACATCAACTATTGACCTTTGATGAAACTATAATTATTTGTAAGATTGAGATCCAGTGAAATGGAAAATAATAAGGTGATAGGAAGAAGGAAAACAGTCCAAATAATTTGACAAAGCAAATTAAAATTTCACCTTTAATTCTATATTCTTCATGGTGTCTGATGCAATAAGTAATTATACAGATGACTCCCAAAATCTATACATTCATTCCCAGCTTTCAGCCAAGCATCTCTATCTGAAGGCAACATAGGCATATCAAATTCTACTCAGGTCAAAAACAGAACTCATTTTATTTCCCTTAATATTCTTCCCTCCTCCAAATTTCCATTTCTATAGGGAGTATCACCATCCTTTCAGGTATACAGTTTTGTAAAATTGTATTTGTAAAATACAGTTTTGTGGAGTCTTCTCCACTCTTTTTATCCAATAGGATGCTAAGTCTTGTGGAGTCTCCCCAACATTTCTCACATCCTTCTCCTTTTCTCCACTCACAATTATAGCATTAGTGCCCCAAGTGTCTATTCTTGGCTCCAAATTCTCCCTTTTACATAGCATCCTCCACACAGTTGTCAACTTGATATTCCTAAAACATTTTTCTGACTATCATTCTCCTTCCCAAAAATTTTTAGTGGCTCTTTATTGCCTCAGAATAAAATACAAAATATTCAGGCTGCCTTTTAAAACAGCATATAATATGACTGCCACTTACTTTTCCAGTCTCATTTCACATTCTTCATTTGTATGCATTCCAGTGAAAATGATCTTCACTCTTCCCAACTGTATATTGCTTTCCATAGGTAGTTCCCCATGCCTGGAATGCTTTCTTTCTACCTCTTAGTATCTCTAATTTTCTTCAGTACCCATAGGTCAAGAAGTATCTTTCATAAACAAAACCTTTCCTATCTACCTAAACATTCCACTCCCTAATCCACCCAATTGTTGGTGTTCTCCCTTGAAATTACTTTATATATACTATTTGTATTTTCTTACATACAGTAAGTACTTAATGAATGATTGTTGAACTGAATTGAATCAAAATAATTTTAATAATTTTAAAATGTTACATATTGATAATATCAGAATGTTAAAGCAAGTCAAGGTATATAACAATAGTTTTTTTTTCAATTATGGGGAAAAAATTAAACATCCATTTGTGCAAATTTCCATGCAACTCTAGGAACCAAACAGGCAATTATAGTTAGACACCCTAAAGATTGTACCAATAAACCTGAATTTGTTCAATTGCATTCATTATTTCTGATGGTGGCTCAGAATCATAATTTTCTTATACAAAAGACAACACGTGTATGAAAAAAACATTTAGAGCTCTTAGTGCATTTTTTAAAAAAAGAACTAAAATTTAAAAGTAAAATACCAAATGAAGGGCATTTTAGCTATCATAAACTAACAAAAATGGCCTTTTTTCTAAGCCCCTTCTATCCCCTTTTTTGTAGAGCTTATGATTTTCAAAGCCCTTTTAGAGGTTTTAAATACATCATTCCCGTTTTCTTTAATAAGAATCATATGGTCAAGACCCAAACAACACTTTACAAATACACCCTCAAGAGAACTGTGAGTTTGTGCATGTGTAAAACACCAAGCAGTTAAATTCTTTCATGCTGCAAACATGACAAAACATAAAAGCTGATTCTAAGGATGAAAAATAACATGAAAGGCAAGACTGGGCCCATTTTAATTATCTTGAAGAGATCAGTGACATGAAATATTAGAGGATGTTATTAATGTGTCCTACTTTTTGAAATTAAATATATTCCCTGTATATAAACATGGTTTTTGAAGTAACTTTTCATTCTATTAAAGAACATGATCGCCATCACTAAAATATGCCCATGGTGTAGGGGGAAAGTACAGTGGACTACAAGTCAGAAATCAAGCAGGCAGAAAACAGTGCCTACTGTGTGCCAGGTCCTGTGCTAACACTGTAAACATTGTGACACTTACCTGCTTTTATAATGGCACTTTAAATGAAGGTGAAATAAGACATAAAATATCTTAAGACTTTTATCTGATCAGAACAGTAACCATAGACTTTTAAGGTTTGTTAATGAAAAATAAAAACCAAATAACTCCATCACAGAAAGCCATGTCATGATATGGTGTCAGAAAGCAACAAATCGTGGGAAAAGGAACAGGTTCAAGTGGTCTGCTCAATAAGGAGTACCCTGCCTTGACTAGGGCATAAAGCAAAGCAGGTACAAGTTTGAAGTACCACACAAGGCCCTCATCTCTGCTTTAAATTTTCCTTCCTCACCCAGCTTTGAAAGTATTAAATCATTAAGCTTATTCAACTAGAATTTGATAGAAAGTGTTTCCAAATGTTAGTTGACATTCAATCATTTCATTAGCTAATTTTTAAATGAACCAAATGAAGAATGCTCCAAACACACATTAACAAGACAAAGCCTGATGGTTACCTAACACTTTGTCATGACAACCTGTCATTTTCACACACAAGCCAAGCAGAAAAAAGAAAAACGAATAACCCTTAACTATGGTCTCCAAGTATCATTCATGGAAATGACAACTACTTTCAATGAAAACTTGTTCACTGCCTGTCATCTATTTCTGAGTGGTAAGCTGTTAGGAAACAGGGAAGCTCATTTTCTCACGCACAGGGACAAGCTCAAGGATGCTGCTGTCACTGAATGTGTTCATTAAAGATGAATCTGGCATCAATAGAGAGGACAGATACTAAGAAAGCAGAGCTACTTATCTTTAAGTTTTGAAGTTTCTGAATTCACTCATAGAGACAGCCACTCAATGACCACTGAAAAAGTGTGTTTGAATGTGCACATTTTTTCTCCACAAGGAAAAGTGTGAACTATACATCTTCCTTTTAGGAAAGCCTCTGGAGAAAGACAGTCAAGATCCACTCCTGGCAGTAAAATCACATAATCATCCACTGACAGATGATAAGTGACAGCAATCACAAGTTTGGCTTTTTTTCAGATAGATGAAGTTTCTCCAAATGAGATTTCCACTATTTCTTCAAACAATGCCATTTCAAGGATCTGTTCTTATTTTGTAATGTAAGGTCAGTGGCAAATACCCATAAGCACAGTGAATTTTACCCATGATGGTTTTCATAACTGGTGATTCTCTGTGGCCAATAAAATCTTTACAATTTCAGGCTGAATATCTCATTTCTGGGGCCAGGTTGAGCAATAAGTATCTACTTACTTCCAAAATTCATGTTAATTTAATTGTTCATCTTTATGAGGCTAAGAGTAAAGGAAATTTTTGTCCCTGTTACTTTGAATTCATGTTTCTTTACTTGTGAGTTGCAAAAAAGAAATTATTCAGCAAACACTTATTGAGGGAATACAACGTACAGACTATTTCATGTGGCACTGAAGGAGTAGAAAATTTAGATAGTATAAGATCTGATCCTGAAGTTTCAATTTCAGTAAAGTTTACAATTTCAGAGAGTTTACATACTGTTGTGCATACATAAGTAATGATAATACACTATAAACTATGGTAAGTGTATTAGACAGTAATAAAATAATTAAATTCCCAAAGGTAAAATTGTGGCTGACAAGGGTAATAAAGGGAGAATCCCATGGAAGAGATGACATTTGAGCTCCATTTTAAAGAATTGGTAGGGATAGATACTATAAAAATTTATAACTGGCTGAATACCTACGAAAAAAGGAGGGAGAAGTTAACTCTAAAGCTTCAAACAAATAGTGTTATAAGAAGGTAAGATTAAGGGAAAAGATAATAAGAAAGAAAGGAAGGATGAAAGAAAGGAAGATATATAGGTAGCAAAGAAAGAAAAAAGAAGGAAAGGGAAGAATGAAAAGAAGGGAAAATGAGGAAGAAAAAGAAAAAGGAAGAATAGGGAAGGAGTAAATATTTTAAAATAAAAAAAGAAATATAAGCAATAAGTAAGTGAAATTATATGATGTATAATAAATAAATAATAAAACAATTGAAAATACAAAGAATAAAAGCAAAAGAAATCTAGAAGAGAACACAAGCAAGTAAATTTTGTGTATGATTTAATGTATATTCTTCTTAAAAAATAAACCACAAGAGTTTATGGTTTCATGTATAATTTTCTTTTTATAATTTTGGTATATTGAAGTTTTGATGTTTTTTTTCATCATAAAAAAGAAAAAGTACTTGATAATTGGAGCAAAATTAATCTGGCATATTATGCATTCCCTCAAACATGCAGCAAACAGCTATTAAAGACTTAATATGTACAAGGTATTATGCTAAACACTGGGAAGATACAAATTTAATGTCAAACACCAAAGACTTGGTTATTTATATGGTGAGATAAAACATGTATAAAAGCAAAAATGATACAAACTAGAATGCTAAAGTTAATAGGGTTGCATACGACATACTATCAAAGTTTAAAGGGAAAGGTCACTTTTAACTTGAAGGAAGAGTTGCTGGAAGAGGTAACACTTATATGAGCCTTGAAAGATGCCTCAGAATTCTAACACAAAAGACACCATTCCAGATGTGAGGAACAATTCGATCATAGGTTTAGGGGCAGGAAAGTACAGAGTGAATACATTAGCTTGCTGAGACAAGGCAGTCTCATGAGGCAATGTAGTATGAGGTTAGACTGAAAAGGTAGCTTGAAGATGATGTGGAAGCTCTTGACTGGCAAGGTATTCTAATTTTGCACAGTGAAATTCTGAATCTATTGAATGTTTGTGAATAGTAAAATGATGTGATCATGGCTGGACATCAGAAAGATGGGGGAAAGGAGACCAGTTAGCAGGTGATAGGAACTGAATGAGGACAGTGGTGATTGGAATGTTAATTTTAATGGGGAGAGAAGCAAGAGATGATGCAGAGAGATGACAGGATTTGATGACTTACTGGGTGCAAGGACAAGGGAAAAATCATAGTTAAAAGATAACTCTGAAATTGCTCACCTAGATGATGGTGAAAGAAATGGTTTGAGAGAAAAGATGATTAGTTCACTTTTAGATACCAAGAGCTTCAAGTATGCATAAGACAAGGAGATATCAGGAGAAACTTTGAAGATTGCGTAGGCTTTCATTATCAACAGAAGTTAAAACCACAGTGGATTCAGGATCTCACTGATATTGGCAATTGTCCTGCCAATATGAATCACAACCCATGTACATTTTCTCAACCTGCACAAATATCAATGGTGTTGTTCTGTACATTCTCCTTAGAAGATCCATTTAAATAATCATAGGTATTTGCTTAAGGCTTTAAATAGTGAATGAAAACCAGTGCAACACTCAAGATAGCAGTACATCACTCTGTTCTCCCTTTTTCTTGCTACATGACTCTCCCATCTTTTTTTCCTAATCATATAGTTTCTGGATAGTGTCTTTTATCTCACTTCTTATGCCCAAGTCATTGCTGTTAATGTGTTGCAATTTACTGACACCCACAATGAATCTTTTAATGCCTTTAGGTCACCTACAATTTTTATTTTTCAGAGATCACGTCATTCTATGATTCACAGTTATATATCATCTCTGTGAGAATACTGATAATGAAAAAGTTTGGGCATTATAAAACAACTTGTGATCATTGAAAGCACTGCACAATTTCCCAAATCTATCTCTCTCCTTCTCTGGTCAGTTTTGGACCTTTTTGATTTCTGCAGTGCCTGTTCAGAATGTACTGCTGGATTAATTCAATGGGCTATCCAGAAAACCTGGCAATATAGTCTTTTTTTTTTTCCCTGAGGCAATTAGGGTTAAGTGAATTGCCCAGGGTCACACAGCTAGAAAGTATTAAGTGTCTGAGGCCAGATTTGAACTCAGGTCCTCCTTATTTCAGGGCTGGTTGTCTACCCAGTCCCACCTATCTGCCCCTCAGCAATATATTCTTTTTTTTCCCAGGCAATATATTCTTAGTCTATTTTTTTCCTCTATGGATTGATAGGCTGATCTCTTGGGAGAAGCTTAAGCTCTGCTATCACTGACAGAACTTAGCTATAATATTCTCAAGTATTCATTCTGGGGGAATCTCCTATCACAGAGTTAAAACTCCATGAAAGCTGGAGCTGTTTTTTAATATATCTTTTGTGTCTTCAGTGCCCTATTATATAGGTACTTATAAATGTTCATTGATTATTAATTTATGTAAACAGCACAATGTTAATCTACAAAAAAGAACTAGAGAACTTCATCATCTAGGGGAAATTCCTATTTCATTTGGTATTGATTTTAATCTTCATTCTAATTAGTTGGTGATCTGACTACAGAGAGCACTGATTCTGAAATTACTCCATATAGGTAACCAGTTATTTCCTATCTCATAACACAATTTCATTTTTTGTGATATTTCTTGTTGCTTTCCATATCTAATGACTTCTGGTGCTCTTCTTGAAGTATTGATTCATAATACATAAAATGAAGAAAATGAGTAACCTAAAGACAGGTCTTTGGATTTTTTGTGGAGTTGAATTAGATAAAATTTCTTATATTTATATTCTTTATATATATAATCCACCATCAGTTGTAATTAATGAATCATACTAGATAGCAAACTGTGAGAGCAGAGACAATGTCTGCAATTCAGTTCAACTTTCTTTCCTGTGTTTTCTACTGTGTCTTGTATATCTTTCATATAGTAAGACAATCAATAACTATGCATTAAATGAAAAAAATGAATTAATCATTCAATTTGTATTAAAGATAAAAATTCACAAACATGGGAAAAAACTCTTACTCTTGAGACTTTAAAATATTTAGGCTGACAAGATAAAGCAGAAAAAAAAATAGATGTATCTCTTATAGGTTACTCGATTTAATTCAATTAACTTTATGTTTAATAAATTACAGATTTTTTCATAGTTGCATACATATATATGTACTTTTGGTAATCCTCAACAAGGGAAAAATATCCAATACTACCCTGAATACCTAGTTCAATATTTAATGTAAATTAAAATATAAGAAAATCTCCCTCTGGAGATGTGTACGATTTCATTTGTCAAGTCAAATACAAAAGATAAAATCTTAAAACCAATAGTGATCATATTTCAAGTGGATGTTTTAATTTCCACTGAAAAGTAGTGGACTTTTCATATTATTGATGAATATTTGTCTTACCCTTACAATAGGGGTGATGATAGAATTCTATAAGTTATTATGAGATTTAAGTCTCAAGTTCCTTTAGTCTAATTTAATTGAATTTAAAAGAAGCAAGGAATTTGTGGAGCAAATAAAGAACAAGATTTCAAGCAAGATTTGGTTAATGAAGAATCAGAAAGAGAGCACTCAGAGGAGACCTACTTTCATAAAGTAAGCAAACAGATCATGAAATGTTGGGAAGGAAGTATCTTGAAAGTACAATAAATAATTTGGACATGCTTCTAAGGAATCCACTAAAGGGATTTTAGAAGTTTTATTATACAAACATAGCAATACTCCATATTTTTTTTTGTCTTAGTGACAAAATCAACTCCTATTAGGTATAATTATCATTTCAGAGGATATTACTCCCAGATCTGGATATATTCTCCTCAACTCCAGAACCATATCACCAATTATTCTTGGACAGTTCTATCTGCATATTATGCAGACAGCTCAAACTCATATCTAAAACATGACTTGTTATCTTTTCCTCCAAAACTCGCCTTATTCCTACTGTCCCTAATTCTCTTCAGAGTATCGCAAGACTTGCAGTAGTCACCCTAGTTCAGAACATAAAGATCATCTTCAAATATCTTTATTTCACCCAAACAGTTGCCAAGTCTTGTTGATACTTCCTGCACAATATGTCACAGCCCTATCCTTCTCTCCATACATGTAGCCACCATCCTAAGTCAGATCCTCATCATCCCTTGCCGAAACTATTGCAGTAACTTCCCCATTAGTCTTGCTAAAGTCTTTCTCTTGTAAGTCTTGCTCCCCAATGGAGCAGCCAAATTGATATTCCTAAATCAAAGGCCTGGTCAAGTCATTTTCCTGCTCAAAGAGATCCAGTGTTTCCCTGTCATCTCTAAAATCAAATATAATCTGTCTAACTTTAAAAGTCCTTCATAATGTGGCTCCAACCAAGCTTTCCAGATTTAGCATATTATATCTCTTCCTGAATGCTATGTTCTAGCTGGACACTTGCTGTTTCCCATATATGATATTCAATTTCTAGTCTTTGCAAACTGAGAGTCCATGTCTGGAAAGTATGATGTATCTTGTGGAATAACTAGTTTCCTTTAGAGCCCAGTGCAAGGACTACCTATTACAGAAATCCTACCTAATATCCTCACTCATTACAGAAATGAGTACACAGCTATCTTTTATATATTATATACTTTCTTTTCTAGTTACATATGTGCATATTTATGCATACAAGCACATATACATGTATATACACATATGTATGCATGTATACACATGCTTGCTGAATGAATTAATATAGATGTATAAGTAGTTAAATGGCATATTTGCTCATGATTTAAATTAGGAATTAATATAGGATATCTTTTTCTGACAGAATAGAAAAATATCTTAGGTCAGTAGATCACAGACAGAAGAAGACAAGAAAAGATAACCTTTAATACTCACATTTTTGGTTTTTGCTCTAGGCAGTTAATCTTATAAAGCATTTGCAGATTCTTCAATCTCTGTCACAGCTTTTTTATTTTTTTTTTTAACAGTTAGAGAAATGTAGTGATTAGGACTCCATAAAAAAGGAAAGATGAATTGGTCTCAATGGAAAAATCTTCCTTGAAAAATTAAAGTTCTTCTTGACACTGTGGTTTCTTATTGTTTTCAAGAGACATAATAAAGAGCGGAGTAAAGCTCAGTCATAAGCTTCTGACTCACTACATTGAAGCCCCAGAGAGTTTCATGAGCTGATTATTAACTAGAGATGTAGCATGGTTCTATCACTGGAATCTGAAGCTGAAGAAGAGACATAAATGGAAACATAGATTTTCCAAATAAGGAGCTTCCCCCAACCCCTCTCACTCAACAATTTAGGCACATGTTGCAAACGAAATGTGCCAGATGATGTCTATAATACAGGCAAATTCCATATTAGCTTACTTGGGGAAACAAAGAAGAGATCATCCAAGAAAATAACATAAGTAACACCTGTAATACCACTCTCATTTCCACACCAGCATACAAATGAGTAGCATTGTCCAATAAGTTTAAGAGACTTTTTCCAAGAAGACTGTCATTTACATCTTTATTTTAGTTAAGTCTGCATATTCAGATTTTAAAATTCAACATTTGTCTACCTGAAGAAAGATCATAACCTTTAAAGAGATTTTGCATTACAAGAAGAGACAAGTTCTGTGATTTCATTAGTAGAGGGCATTCCCAAGTGAAAAAACTCTTTCTATCAATAAAGCACAGCACCTTCATTATACTTTATGTTTTTTAAGAGTTACCCAAAATACTAAGAGGGCAGCTGGTGGCTCATTGGTTAGAGTTATTGGTTGGGAACTATGTACTAGAAAATAAAATATGTGTTTATTGATTGATTAGGCATTGACAAGTAACAGGAACTATTTCTAGAACATATATTGAGGCCAGATGATAGGCTAAAGATGGATATGGACCCAAATGTCTACACTGAAACTCAAATGGGGCAACCATTAGTTGCTTTTTTTTTTTTTTGTTAGTGCACATAAACTGCAAATTAAAAAAACCACATGAGTTAAGGATTTCAGTTATGTGGATGGATCTTTGTCAAAAAGTTCCATAAAGGTATTTAAATTTATAAAACCTTTTTTTAATCCAAAAGGAGAAATATTACCATTTGAGAATGTAATAGATGGTTAGATATGCAAGAAATTTTAAGAAAATTTTTATTGAATAAAACTCTCCAATAAAATCTAAGAGTGAATCCTTACAAATTGTCTTTTAGTAGGCTAGCTTCTGATAAATAGAGAAGTACTTTAGTCTTGAAGTGTCCATCTTTTTATTGTTGTTGTTAAAGAAAGAGATCCTGTTGTTAGTGAAACCTGTCATGAACATTTTCCCAAAATATAAACACATTATTCCATGAAATAGACAATTCTTTATACTGTTCTAATTATCCCCTCAGAACTTTGTTTCTATTTCAGTAAGAAAATTAATAGAATGTCCTAGATACTTTACATTGTACTTTATTAAAGTTTATTATATATACATTAATAGTGCTAGTTGGGAAAATATTTAATAAAATCTCCCTCCCTTTCAGTTCTCTTATTATACAGGTTAAATTAACTAAGTTACACTATTTTTAAAAAATTATCTACATTTTTCTTCCTTTCAATTCAAGCCACCTTAATAAAATTCTTTTTAAAAAATAGCCTTAAGCTTAAGCAAAATTATATACACACAATTACTGACAATAAAAACCCAACTTCTTTCTTTCTTCTCTATAAAATCCTACACCATACATACAGCTGTCTTAGCTAAGAAACCAGTTTTACACTGTTAGGATTGTTTCAAGAGGAAAAGGTCATCAAAATGTTAGCTGCATAAAAAATGTGCTATAGAAATCATTTTCATCATCATGACAACTTATTATAGTTATCCATTCCAAAGGCTAAGTAAAAATTTTATTTTGTAGCAAATTTCAGTATTTTTAAACACAGTGATCACTACCTTGCAACAGTAGGCAGACTTCTGGAGAAAGGCAGACTTGTATTAAAATACTCAGATAATCTGTGTATGCATAGACATAGAAAAAATGTAAAGGATCCTTCCAGTGTGAGTGACAGGACTGAAATAAGGTATGGAAGCAGAGATGTCCTTGAAAAAAAAACCTATTTATTATTAGCATCATATGACTTAAAACAAAGGTGTCTTGTGTTGCATTGATGATAAAAGATATGAGAGCACTGCCTTTTAGCCATGGACTAATGAGAAAAAAAAGGAAGAGAGAATAGTTGGGAAGGAAGTAACTGGTACACATTCTCAAAAACCTCCAAATTCTACTTGACCTACAGATGATAAAAAGTAAGCAGGCACACACACACACACACACACACACACACACACACACACACACACACACACACACACCTGAACAGAATAGCACTAAAAACAGCTCAGAAAGTAACACTGCCCAAAATGAAAGATTCTGAAGAATCATTGGTCACATAAGGTGACAGAGAACTAACTCTTGAGACACTCTGAGACAAAATATGTTACATAAAAACTGATACTGCCAGGGACAGAATTTCAGCAAAGCTCGCCTTTGGGGATGTCCCACAACAAGGGTTTCTTGTCATTATTGTTTTCAGTCTGGGTTGGAAACCAAAAAGAATGTTCAACTAAAACCACAATCCAAATGATTTATTCCACAAATTAAACTCAGCAGCTTCTATAAAAGACTTCCTCCAAGTGCCTTGTCTTGGTGGGGAGATATCTCTCAAACACCATGTCTGCAAATACTAAGCTCTAACAGGTAGTACAAAATTGAAAGGTTCTTAAGTTCTGACATGGACAAAAACAGTTATGGGGGAAACCAGTCTTACTAAATGATGAGAGATTCATCTCCAAAAAATAGGTTACTAAAAGAGAAATGTGGAGCACCATAATAACTGAGGAATCTCTATTAAGAAAGGGATAGATTGTGATATGGATTCATGGAAGAAGTATCTATATTAATGAAATCACAGGCCTTTTGAAATTTGGTTTGGTATGAAAATTCAATTGTTGCTGCTGTTGTTCAGTCATGATCAACTATTCATGACCCCATTTAGGGTTTCATTGGCAGATATTGGAGTGTTTTGCCATTCCCTTCTTCTAGATAATGAACTGAGGCAAACAGGGTAACACAGCTAGTATCTGAAGCTAAATTTTAACTCAGATCCTCCTGTATCAAGAGCTGGCACCTATCCTATGCAATATCCAATACACTATTTAGCTACCCTAAAATTAAATTTGAGAGCCTTTTATGGGTGGGTGATGAATGGATGTTGGTGGTGTAAGCATGGTAAAGTCTTACATGAAAATTACTTCCTAAAGGTTATTTTGACTAATTGAAGAAAAATTCCATTTTCCCCATCACATTGAGTCCATCTCTATGGCTAACTTATGGGAGCTTACTGACAAATGTGGCACTATATGAGCCTCAATCTGAAACATTAATAAATCAGCATCACTGAGATCTTAATCTCAATGGAAGCAGTATGCTATAGTGCAATGGAGTGAAGAAGACCCAGCTTCCAATCCTACCTTTAGGCACTTAATAGTTACCTCTGGGCAAGTCACTTAATTTTTGTGTTTCAGTTTCCTCATCTGTAAAATTAAGAGGTTAGATTTAATAGTCTTCTATTTTCCCTTCTGGCTCTAAATTTATAAGCCATTGAAATATTAGAGCTGATTATGTCTCAAAATGCAAATTGCCTAAAGCATCCACATAAAAGATAATGTGGTCTTTATTTTCTTTTTTGAGGAAGAAGTTTAAATTAAAAAGAAGAGTCAAACACTTCGAGGAGGGAAGCAGGAACTGTAACACTCCCCAGAGAAGGCTGAACTCATCATTAAAATGTAATTGTGAAAATATTTAACAAAATAAACATAAATATAATAGAAAATAGAAAATGTTAACATGTAGTTTTCTAAATCAACATGTGCCCAGGGATCCTTATATATGGTTAGAGGACCTTGTTTCTATTTGTTTGACATCACTGCTGCAAAAAGTTATTTCAATTCTGCACTTGCCCTGCATACATAGTATACATACATATATATATATATATATATATGTGTGTGTGTGTGTGTGTGTGTGTGTGTGTGTGTGTGTATATATGTGTGTGTGTGTGTGTGTGTGTGTATTTTTTTTTTTTCATGTCTACAAAGCACTTTTCTCATAATACTCCTTCAGGTAAGTAGTCCAAGAATTAGTGCATTCTTTCTACCAGAATATACTAAGTGGTTTTTATTTATTTGGCATATGTCCCAATTGACTTCAGTATGCTTACAAAAATTTTAAGCTTCTCATTTTTTAAACTGACAAATAAAACCAGATTGTTCATGACACTCAAAGTCTCTAGCAATGTTAAATGAAAACAGAGACAGAGCATTCATGTAGTATTTGCATAGGCCTCATATAACTGAATAATATGATTTTCCTGAAGACTAGGACATTTTTTGGCATGAGAGTTTTCACTCCTTCTATGGGTCATACAAAAACAAAACAAGTGGTAAAATGAAAATTCTCAAAATGAAATATTTTCTTTCTTCTTATGATAATAAGATCATATACTTAGAATCATAAGAGACCTTAGCAGCCAGCCCTGTTAGTTTGCCACTGTAGTAACTAAAAGTTGGAGAAGGGAAGCAATTTTTTTACTACCATAGAACTGGTAAATTGTACAAGATGGATTTGAACCTAGGATCTTTGGCACTAAATGCATCATTCTTGTCTTTGTATCATTTTGTCCCCCAAGGGTAAAGTGATCATTTATAGAGTACTTTTTCAAAAGCATTTTACAATATTCTCTTATTTAAACATTAAAATAGCTCTATATGTGAATACCACAGGAATCATTACTTTGATTTTACAAGAGAGGATGCTGAGAAACAAGGACATTAAGTAACCATTCATGGTTGACTAATTTGAACGTCTAGGAAGCAAAATTCAAACTCTGGTCTCTCCTGAGGTGCTACAATGGATGGATCACTAAACATAGAATCAGAAAAACCTGGTGTTTAAATCTAGATTCAGACATTACAAACTGGGTGGCACTGAGGCAGTCTATCTCAGTTTTTCTATCTGCAAAATGGGGATAATAATTGACATTAACCAACTAGGTTTTTTGAAAGGGGAAAAAAAGTGGTTATATTTATTTGTAAAGGACTTTGAAAATCTTAAAGTATTATAGCTTCATCTCAATTAATGCAAGAAAATAACAGAACAAGAGCATTCAGTTATTAAACTAATAAATCTAAATTCAATAATTATGTCTCCTAGATAGATTAAGAAACTGGGATGTCACAACTATATGTGAATAAAGTAAGTTACCTTAAAAAAGTTTAGTAAAACATCTGAATTTCAAATACAGTACATGTCTGGCAGAAAGAAAGAAACTTTATTTGTACACAAGAAAGATGGTGGATTGTTTTGTTTCTTTTTTTTTTTTTTAACACAGTCAACCTAGAGGAGCAGTGGTGCTGTGAAATCACCAATAATATATGCAATACATGTATAATCTATATCAGATTGCTTGTTTTGTGGAGAAGATAAAAGGGAAGGAGAAAAACTTTAAATTCAAAATCTTATAAAAATGAATATTGAAAACTATTTTGCATGTATTTGGAAAAAATAAAATACTATTTACAAAAAAAAATAATATATGCAGTTCCCACCCATCTGATTGGTGAATGGGCTTTCCATTCAAGAGGTAACAATGTAGGAGTTTGGGGTGGTTTTTTTTAAAACTGTGGCTTCTTTATTACCCGGGGTTTCTATGTAGCCTAGTAACATTTAAGCAATCTGAATTATATTAGTGCAATCCAAAATTACTAAAAAGTATAATAGGTTCTCACTAGAAAGCACAATAAAAATCTGGAGCTTGAGTGAAAACATGTTTTCAGTGATACAGCACAATGATAAACAAGAGATTCCAAAATTAAAGGGTAGTTATATTTACTATCTATAGAATCAATAAATTTTTTGTGAAGGTCCAAGCTTAAAGAGATTCTTCATATACATCAATTTAAAAAATTGTAGGAGCTTCAATTTTTTTATCTACACAAGGAATTATTAAAGAGTGTCATGTGATTTCTAACTGGCTAAAAGAATGTACTTTCCCAAGGAAAGTTCATCATTATTTTATTTAAAGCTTGATATTTTTGGGGCTATTTTTAATCCTAACATTTTGATGCCAAAATTGGTTCTAAGCAGCTGATGTTTAGCGGCTGGAAAATTGATGTTCCTTCACATATCATCTGGCACACTGGTTTGAGAACATTTTGACTATCCAGTTAATCAGATGCCTCAGTTGCTGTGAATTGCATTCAGTCTGGCCTAAGTACCGATCGCTGACCAAATAATTTGACTGGAACAATAAGGTCTTCAGATAACTAAATTTCCACTCTCAAAATCACAGCTTAGCAAAAACTATCTTCAAGGATAATTTGAGATTCTAAAAAAGAGACACTGTCACCTCAGCAAATAAATTGAATGGAAACAATAAGAACCTTATAGAATGAGCCTATTCTTTAATTAATATACTAACATAAGATATTGAGCTGAACAGCAGCTCATTTCTCAGTATCAGAGGTGTAACAGTTTGCACTGACCATGAGCTGCCCATATCAGTAACATGTAACTGGTAAGAGCTCCTTTGTCACTAAGTAGAGTCCCAGAGCCCCTGTAGCCATTTAAAAAATCAGACTCTGGCAGAATGATAAAATAATGGTTAACAGGGTCATTAAAAGAGCTAAACCATCTGACCATCACTGGGGCAATTCCTTTGAAATTTTAACACAAACAGAAATGTTAACTTACCTGAAATGGACCACTGGTGCCCATGCAAATTGCTTTGGTACCCTGGGAAACACAGATGGTTAGATAGGCCTAACTACCTTGAGAATGGCCTCTTTTTTTCTCTCTACTTCTAATTTACTTCTTCCCAGGATTAGACTACCCCAGAGGGCATTCAGGAATTTATCCAGGCACCTGAACTTTTGGGATACTTGTCAGGAGAGCAGGAAAGCCTATTAAAAAGTTCAGCCTCTCCCAACATCTCATTCCCTTCCACTTCTCTCCCAGTAACATAACCCCTCATAGAAAATCTAGCCAATAACCTTCTATTTTAGAAAAGTTCCTCACTTACTACTAACCCAGTATAGTCTAACCTTGCTTTGCTTTTCTCAGGATGTCACACAACACCTTATTCAGATTTAAGAATAAGCCACATATCAGGCTTCAACTCAATCTTTACTGTAGCTTTGATTTTGTCTATAAACGTTATGATGATCAGAGATTTAACATTCTATGCCAAATCCATGATTTCCCATATTTTGTCCTTTAGTTAAGTTCCCAGGGTTTAGAGTCTTTATTATATTTGTTCAATTTCAAAAAGTTACATTGTGTAAGAAATCTCACAGTAGAAGCTAACCTACTAATATAGCTGTTTAGAAACTGATTTAAATTCAGGGGAAAAGGTTACATTGTGTCTAAAGCAATAAAATGCCAAGGTTTAAGCTAATCCATTAATACAGCAGTTTAGAAACTGATTTAAGTCCTGGGAAAACTTCAGATTGAAAAGATCTTACGATTTGCTTTTTAAAGATATTATTCTAAGAAAATATTGTTTATTAATTACTTCAGATTTAGAATGCCCAGAGAGTATACAATCCAAGTCCCCCATTTTATGACTGAAACAACTGAGGTCTAGGAGTTATGTGACTTGCCCAAAATGACAAGACTGACTTAAGCAAATGACAAATTATTATTTCTTCAATGATACTAGAGTACTAAACTAAAAATACAAAGTGATAATGCAAATAAGTTGGAAATGATAAACAATACAAGCAACAATAAACAATCGAGTTGTATTTAGCTTATTCTTAAGTTTCAATAAGATGTATGATGACATCTTAAGAAAAAACAGAGCAAAGTTAGAGTGCTTTGGCTTAGCAGTAAATGAGGAATTTTTCTAAAAAGTCTGTTGGGTAGATTTTCTATGAGGGGTTATTTTATTGAGTGGGGGGGGGAGAAATTAAATGTTGGGAAAGGCTGCATTTACAATTGACTATTCTTGCTTAATACTTGAAATACTTTTAATAACTTAAATATTATTTAATTCTTTAAACAAAGATCCCTCATATCATATTTTTTTAATTCAGTAACTTCTACCACTTATCACTTCCATATATTGTGACATTTCCCAAGCAAATCCTTTAGTTTTCCTTGGAGTTGCCAATCTATTTTCTTCTAAAGCAAAATTTCTGCTTTAAGCCATTTGTAATTTTATTTTAGCTAACAAAATTTGGTCATAACTCGCCTTCACTATCTTGGGACTTCTCACTGTATGTGTGTCTTGACATCATAAATGTAGTCACTGTCAATCTTAAATACTTGCGGACCATGAAAATATGTGAAAACCTGATAGTTCTTTATTCCCCTTCTTGTTAAAAAAAAAAAAAAAAAAAAAAAGCTTTCATTAAATACAGATTCCCAAGCATATGATTTGACTGTCTTAGGATTTGGAACTAGTAAGAATATTAGAATCAAAGTTCTCATTTTACAGCACAGGGAATTGAGGCTTCAAGTGATGAAGATTTGCTCAAGGTCACAGAGAAGGGAAATAGCAGAATATGCTATAGATAAACTGCTAAGATAAATGTTATGACTTAGCAATTTTCTATATATATATATATATATATATATGTATATGTATATGTATATGTATATGTATATATATATGTATATATACACATATATATTCTTCTTACCACTTTTATCAATAAAGTATTTTATGGGTGCCAATTGTCATCTGGGCTTTCTTCCACTTGAAAAGAGGGTTTGACAGTATATCCTCAATGATTAGTAGTCTAGAGACCACAAATCCTAACAATAAATACTCTTCTGCATTAGCTGTGAAAAAATAAACCCAGCTTCTTGATATAAGATTTTAAATTAAAATACAGTTCAAGGGAAATTATGCTTTCAATGATAAACCTTCTGTTTTCATAACTGATAACTTTAAAAAAATATGCAGAAACATGTTGTATGATTCTTCCAAAAAGCCAGAGATTTAACTAAATGGGAGGTAGTTGAAATCTGTCCCGTATAGTTTTATTATGAGGGCATAATTATGCAAATATAGTTGATTTAATTTTAAAATATAGATCTGTATTATTATTTGTCCCATTTTCATTTTATGGTAGTCCTTCTCTCTTGTTACACAAATGATTAACATACTTTGCAATAAAATAATATGTCAAATGCTTTGCACAAATTATATGAGCATGTACATTTGTGCATTGTGGATGTGTATATAAAATTTCACTTTCAGCCACCTATTGACCTTTTTCTGTTATCAAGTTTTATAGAGCAATATTAATAGTTCTTCCAAGAATAAAATTGGAATGGAGAGGAAGCATCTTCTAAAGTGATCTTTCAGATTCCCAAAAACATGGAAAAGGAATTTTTTATTAAAACTCAGAACAAGAAGCTTTATTTGACTACCATAACTGAAATCTGGTTATAAAAGTTCTGTTCTTCAGATGTGCCCTGAGATTTCAGGTTGGATTTTAGTTTTGAATCTTATTCAAGTTTCAATGAAATGGTCAAGTTATTGTCAGCAAATTCTGGATTAGAATGTCAATTTGGAAACCCGGACAAAGCTTTTATTTAGCCTACCAGAGAAAGTATTTCATAGATTCTTTAAATCTGCCAATCACTGACTATGAGGGTCTATATGAAGAAATAACATTCCTTCTTTTATAGAGTAGTGGTCAGTTAAAAAGTCCACAAAAGGTACAGATATTATATGCTGAACAGAATCTAAAATTCTAAAAACAAAACAAAACAAAAACACAAAAACACACACACACAAAACAAAAACAAAAACACAAACACACACAAAAAAAACCCTTAGGTTAACCAGTTACACAAATAAAATGCAAATTATTTCACCATAAGAAACAAGTCACTAATATTCTGAAGTTCTTTCCTAAATACACTGTTATAATATGTCAACCTTCCTGGATATGGACAAGTTAAGAAATTATACATATCTCACAGTCCTGTTTGTTAACAGGTTTGAGTCAAAGGAACTTCTGGAATGTGAGCTTCCTGCTTTAAAAGTACCCTGAAGTTTGTTGTTGTTGTTGTTGTTGAAGTTGTTTTATTTTTCCAGGGGAAAAGGCATCTCATATTTTTTTCTCCTTGGGTTACACCAGTAAATGAGTATAGAAATTGAAGAAGGCATTCCCTGATTCTCTAATGGATTTTAATCCCCACAAAGTGATAGGTTGAGCCCCAAAGCCCTCATCAAAGATAACTTATCAGAAAACACCATAAGTTGGCAAATGCTCCTCGTGCAGCAAAACTCTGAAACCATGTTGATGGAAAAGGATCATCCAATAGGTGTGAAGGGGGGGGGGGAGAGAAGTAAAGGAAAACATAGGGAAAATTTCTCATCTCCCCTTGATGGGCTTAGCTGCCATCATCTTTAGCAAAGAGGAGTGATGGTACAGCAGGGACAGCATCCAGGTATAAGTCTGTGATACAGACTCACATTCACACTGAACAAGACATGCAGCCGAAACACCTACCCATCCTCCGTTATCCTGGATCCAGTTGTGCAGGTGCCGGTTCAGGTACTCAGTCATCCACAGGGCTATGCTGTCCACCAGAGGCGACATCTCCCGGTTGACGCTCTCCACACACATAACACCACCAAATTCAAAGAAGGCCACGATCCGCCCCCAGTTCACCCCATCCCTGAACAGCTCCTCCACTACTGTGGCAAAGCGTCCCCTAGCAGTAACAGGGGTCAGGTGCAGCTGACCTGACATTTCATCGAAGTCTCTCCGATACCTTCGAGAGAAATCATCTCCAGCTTGACGAAGAGTCAGGTGGACCACAGGTGGCACTGGACTGACAGCCGGTCCAGCATCAACAGTAGCAGCAGCAACAGCAGGAGGAGGAGGCAAAGGTGAGTTTCTAGCAGCAGCAGTAGTAGAAGTGGCCAAGTCCTGGGGTGCAGCAGGCAGAGGTGTATGTCTTGGCTGGGTAGAGAAGATCCCAACAGCAGGGGCAGAAGCAACAACAGGAGGAAGACTTGGAGAGGCTGGTGTCCTCAGATCTCCAGCATCCCACTCATACCCTCTCTGTGATAGCTTATAATGAATGTATTTCATCACTATTTCCCGGTTATCATACCCTCTTCTTCCAGGGTGAGCCATTATTCCCAAAGGAGGGAGCAGTGAACACCAAGGAGAGCAGCCAAATGGTGACAACACCCACCTCTTATTCCCTCTCCCACCCCACACCTGGCAAAATACAGAACAATAATTATAATCCAGTTATTTTATTGGATGTGCTTTTCATTTCTTGACTTTAGGGGAGTCTTGTCTCTGAATTTATTCTTCCTGGTGTTTTCCCCTTGGCATGAGATGCACAGTATTTTATTATTTTAATTCCTTTTGAATCTTTTTATTTCAATGAGGCACGCTATTTAGTTAGTTTATTCTATTTCCTCGGCGATGCTGAAAGGTTAAAAAAAAAAAAAAAAACTCACACCGAGTCAAAATCAGGTGCATTTTCTTCTATATACTCTAGGTGAATGTCGTTCCTAACTACCATTTCTGCTACTTATTATACAACTTATAAGAATTTACTAGTCTTGGAACCAAACATAGTCTAATGCACTTTTATGTAAAACCTAAAAGGTCTATTAAAAGTTACATAAAGTAATTTTTCCTCTGCAAAGAACTTACTTGTATTCTAAGTACTGTACGCTCCTCTGTCAAGTTTCCTTTTTGTGAAAACAGAACAAGCTCATAAGGGGGAAAATCCCACAAATCTTCAGGACTTTCAAGTTATATTTGCTTTGAAACTTCCAAATGAATCAGGAGTTGGAAAAAATTAGGATTTCCAAATTAATTCCCAGACTTCTGTTCCAGACATCTCCAGAGAAATGTCAAACCCTAGAAACCCCAATCGGAGAATCCAGAAGCAAAAATGAGGGGGGAAAAAGAAAGAAAGAAAAAGGCAGTGGCGGCGGCGGCGGCGGCAGCAGATGAATTACAATTTTCAATCCAGTATTTTGCAGAAGTCCTGTGGTTTTCCCTGTGCAATTTACACACGCACACACGCGCGCGTACAGGCATTGATCTCTATTCCAATAACTGCTTCACGTCTCCATTTAAAAGAGAGGAGAGGAGGAGGGAAAAAAAGATGGAAGAGCAAAAAAAAAAAAATCTCCTTTTGATTAAACTCCGGACAGAAAAGACATTTTCCAAAAAGCTGCTTGGTAAATGAAGGCAGAAAGCGTACACACTCCACCGTGTGCTCCACGAGAGGAGACCTCGCTGTGTGTGGTGGTGCTGGTGAAGGGGTGGGGGTAAAGCCGTGAGGGGAGGGTTTTATTTTTCCCTCCTTTCCTAAAAAGGATGACTGCTACGAAGTTCTCCCCTCTAAACCCCCTCTTCCGCTGTACCCCACCGGGGCATCCTCCGCTGCCGCACACCCTTTCTCCTCTTCCACCACCTCCACCTCCACCACCAGCACCGGCACCTCCCCCCTCCTCGCCTCCTCCTCCTCGACTCCTCTACCACCTCCACCCCTGTGCAACGAAGTCAGGGCTGGGGTGACTGAGTCGGCTCTGTGCGCCACCGGCGGGGAGGTCCTGGCGGCTAATGCACATTCACTTGTAGCAGCAGCGGCGGCAACGGCGGCAGCGGCGGCGGCAGCAGAGGCAGCAGCAGCAGCGGCAGCGGCAGCAGCGCCACAGGGAGAGTTCAGTGCAGCTGCAGCGGGGCAGACAGAGAGGGATGGAGAGGGGGGGCCGGGAGGGCGGGGGTGGAAGGAGAAGAGAACTGGGGGAAGGAGGCGGGGATATATTCTGGCCTCTTACTTCATTCTCCTCACTAACCAACTGGTTTCCTGTGGGGGCTACGTCACTGTTCATTCAAAAAAAAGAAGAAAGAAACCCTCCTCCTCCTCCGACCCTCCTCCCTCCACTCCTCCAGCTTCCCCTTCCCCAATTAAAGGGACAGCGACGAAACTAGGATCTGAGAGCCCAGCGTCCTTGAGAGAGGGTGGGGTGGAGATGCCAGCCGCGTGTGCATCGAGAGGGGCGGGGCAGGGGGAAGGTGTGGCCGTGTCATATCCACCCCCCCACCCCTGGGGCCATCCCTGTCCCATTCTCTCCCTCCCAATCCCAACCAGGCGCGGTGGGTTGAGCTAAAGAAAGGGGCCGAGTCCGAGGGGGAGGGGGCCCGGGGTGAGCGGAGAGCACGCCCGCCCAGGGTTTGCTGATGGGTGGCACGGTTAGGGGGTGAGGGGGTTGCCGCCCCCTCGGAGCTGAGTGCAAACCGCCCCCCAGCCTTGCCCAGCCAGGCTCCGACTCTATCTCGTTCCCTTTCGCTGCTGGCGCGCCGGGCCTGGCCCCGGAAGCCCGACGGGTCCATTGAGGACCGGGAAGAGGCAACCGCGCGGACGGCCACGGTCATGAGAACTCCTCTGCCAGGCAGGGGCTGATCCTCCGCGCATTGCATAATGGCCTCGCTGTGCCGCGGAGACCGGGCCCTCTGCGCCCGGGCCAAGGAGAGCCGGGAAGGCTGCGCTCTCGTCCCAGATGCCAGGCTGGAAGCGTGGGGGCGGGGAAGGAGGGAAGGAAAGAGGGAAAGCGTGAGGAGGCGGGGGCGTCAGGAGAATGACAAAAACAAAACTTAACTGGAGAAAAACCCGTTGCAAGCAACTACCAGAAAACAGCGTTTGGCTGGGTTGCTGCACTGAGAACAAAGTAATCATAAAAGGAAAGAAAAAATAAGACAGCTGGAGCTCTGGAAAAATCAGTTATGTATATTTTTAAAAAGTCTTCATTCTGTCTATCGATCTGAATTTCGGATCCAGTTCCCGGGAAAGGGGACCCTGACTCAAGCCGCGAGCTAGGCTGGGCTTTCGCCCGGCGCAAAGGAAAGGAGTTTGACTTGGGACTGGCCGTTAGGCCTCTCAACAGGCGTGTTTACTTTGCAATTGCTTCCATGAGCCACTCGGAGCCTTCACCTCCGAAATTATCTCTCACAGGAGTCTGAATGTGCTTGTGTCTTTCTGTGTGTGTGTGTATAGGTAGGGGGTGTGGCGAGAAAGCAGTGTTTGAGGGGGAGGAGGAAGCTTTTGAGGATTTTGTTTTGCTGTTGTTGAAATAGTTGTAAACTGTTTTTCTCCTGTCCTTTTATCTTTTATATCTGTCTCAGAAATTTAGCTGTGGAGAGTTTAGGAGGCTAGTGGCCCTGGAGCATTTAGAGAGCTTGTCAAGTAACCTTAGGATATCTTACCTCCTCCCTGCCCCCCCCCCCCAAAAAAAGTGCATCCGCACGGGAGATAGTATACAAAGCAAGCCCCTTTCTTTTAGTTCTGCAACTAACAATAGTTGAAAAATAATATGGCAATTTACATACATTATCTTATTTGATTCTTACTGTAGGTGTTAATTATCTCCATTTTATTCAAGAGGCTTTGAGGCTCAAGAAACTTAGAGACCCTTCGGAGGCTGGCTTTGTCAGCTCCCACCCCTCACAGGGGAAATGGACTGCCCACACTCTTAAGAGCTAGTGCCATAAGTGTTTAAAGAGCCCAGGCCTGTGGACTCTGGTATATCCCCTCCACAGAGACAGAATGTATGCGGCTTTCTTAAATAAGCACTTAAATAAGGTGGGAACCTGGACAAGTTACTTAACCTTATTAGTTTCCCAGAAAATCCTAAAAACAATAAGTTGTTAAATTGTATCAAAGGGAGTTGCCATCACTGAGACTTCCCTATAACATAAAATAAAAAAGTTATGATCAAAAATCACGTTTATCGATATTAAGGAAGGCAGCATGGTAAAGTGAGAAGAACTGTGACTCAGGAATTAGGAACCTGGGTTCAAATCCCACTTCTGACTTCAATTACCTGGATTTTAATTGCCTCATCTTTAAAAAAAAATGAATGAGTTGGTTGGTCTAGATGGATTTTGGAAATCCATATTTTATATATATGAGAAAATAAAGATTCATTTATATTTTATTCATCTCTAAATCACATGTTTGAAAAATGGTAATGCATGAACACAAAACAGTGTTCAGTATACTCTAAATTTTGTTGTAGCAAAAATGATAGTGTTTTATGACCATATGGAACTTCAAATAACTCCTTGGCCTGTAGTCCACATGTCAGGAACTAGCAATTTATGATCTAACAGCAGCTTCCAGGAGGAAGGTACAGAAGGTAATAATTTATTAGCAACTTCATTAATTAATGATATTTGGGCATTTTGATTTTTGAGTCAGACAGATATTACTAAAACAAACAAACCTAAACCTCAAATGAACAAAAAACACAATAATTTGCTAAACAGTATCTTAAAAAACAAATTGCACAATAAATAGCACAGGACAGAAGTATATATCTGTGTGTTCATATCATAAAACACAAGGTGAGAAAATGTAATAATCATATTTGCTGAATTAAAGAATGCTACCAAATTCATGAACTTTTTCTACATATAGACAGCCTTGCCTATATGAATAATAATACATAAATTGGTGACATTGGTGGGAATCCCTTCTTTCCACTTTTCCTCAATGCCAGGGAACCCCCCCACATACACCCCAAATTTCTCTTCCTTACCAATTGCTCTTCAGGATAAGGAAAAATATGAATCCTCTCTCAAGGTATGTGTTGGGAAGGAAGGGGAGGGAATAGGGAAGGGAGGAGATAAGTTCCTGGCTTTCCAAGTTCCCAGTTTGACCTCTTGATGCATTTTTTATTAGAAACAATGGAAAACTTTGGTACTAAGATTCAGCAGTCTTCTGAGTTACATAATTTTCTTTGGGTCAACCTGGAAAACTAACTTTCCTTATTTATGACATTCTGAGTTCCAAACAATTATAAAGGAAGAGATTAGAGGAAGGGAATAAACATTTATGGAGTATCTATTATGTGTCAGACATTGCGCTAAACACTTTACAATCATCTCATTTGACTTGTAACACATTTAAATAGTATCTTATAGAACAATTGCACAATAGATTTCACAGGACAGAAGTATATATATCTGTGTATTCATATCATAAAGCATAAGGTAAGAAAATGTGATAATAATATTTGCTGAATTAAAAAATGAATTCTACCAAATTCATAAACTTTTTCTACATATAGACAGCCTTGAATATATGAACAATAAATACATAAACTGGTGACATAGGTAGGAAATTTATGACTTATAATGTGCTTTCCTTACCACAATTTTTGAGGTTCTCAGCACAATATTATTTCCCCTATTTTATAGATGAGGAAACTGAACTTCTGAAGAGGTTGTCATTAGTCCAAAGTAATACATTTAAGTTTGGAGCAGAATTCAAACTCAGATTTTATGATTCTAAGACCAATACCACTTTTATTATGCTATGACAATTTACATACTTCTGAAACATCTTATTTCTAAACTTGATGCCTTTTATGTTAACTCTCTTCTCCATGGCCAACCTGGAGACCCATTTTGAGCTCAAAACTGTTCTTTGGGTTAAAATTTATTTTTGGATCAACAGGCTATTCATTAGTTAAAATTTACTTTTGAGTAAACAGGTTATTCATTAATTCATTAGAATTCAGTGTTGATAGTTTCAATAACCATGGATACTTGTTTAGACTAGGAATATAGTTTCAATAAGCATAGAGAAGTAATAAGTACTTGTGTAAACCAGGAATATGACCACCCTCTCCCCCATAATTAGTATTCTTTCACAATGGATTCTTTAAAAGATACTAGTTGATTAAATAGGGCTGCTGTTTTCTTGATACATACTCAACTTTGTGTCACATCATGGTAGTAGTACAGAATATGAGTTCACAAAGTACTATTGGTACAGTTGACTTGAGAAATTTTTCATAGATACTCTTACTTCAAAGCCAGGATATTCTGAGCAATTTCCAGAATCCTTTTCATTACCATTATGATCAAAAGACAAGGAAAAAGAAATGATTTAAGTATAATTAATTCTATTAGTCTCAAGTCTCAATAAATAAGCCCAAGACAAAAAGTAAAATGAAAATCCATTGCATTTTTTATTAGTTTATAGGCTCAAATATTTTAAAAGATTTTTTAAAAACAGAGATATTTGAAGGAAGAACTGTTACTCATATTATGTTTAATATACCTTATGTTGTATATTCCTGAAAACTGAGATAGGAATGAGGAAATCATTTTCATTTCATTCCCAAACTCATGCCATCATTTTTTTTTTCCTTTTAGGCTCAAAAAAATATCTTTCACCTTAATTTTCATCACATGCTTTATATTTTTGTCATAATCTTGACCTTATGTCTTCTTTCATCAACTTAGAACATGTCCTTCCATCTTCTAAACTCATTTTTATCTTAAATCTGAACATATAAATATAATTGAAATCTCTTACTTAGCAAACCTTCAGGATCCCCCTAAATTCAGACAAAAATTCAGTTACTAAGGTATTGGAAAAACTTAGGAACAGAGAGTCATAGACCCTACTTCTTTGAATTTGGTCTATATTATGTGTAATCTCCTTACATAACAAGTTTTCTCATTCATAAATCATACATGGCAATTTCTAACAAATTTGACAGTTTAAAAGTGATGGTAAACATTGTGGCATCTGTTCCATAAGCTCACAGAACTGATTCACTGTTAAAGCACAAAGATAAGGAAATTCCAAAAGATTTTCACCAATGGAAAAAAATAAGGACAGAGCTTCAAATGTATTAAAATTTAAAAATTAACAAGATGATATGGATTAAAAGTCAATACCTTATCAATAGACTATTTTGTGGATAACAATCAAAACACTAGCATTAGTTAGATGAGTGATGAAAGAACAAGATGTAGTCTCACACCCAATCAGTGCTGTGAGGGAGTTTACAAGACTGATGCCATAAATCTTTATTGAAGTACTGAGATCTAAAAACTGTCATTGCTGCCTCAGTAATACAGGAGACAAAAAGACTCACAGTAGGAGAAAGGAATGTAAATACTAATGCTACTATTAGTGGCACAGAAGGATGTCAGAAACCAAAATTGCAAAAGACTTCACAAGGGCTGTGTTGTATTAGCTATTAAGTGATTTTGTAGATATGAGATCTGATAACCATATGAATATTTAACAACTATGTCTCTGAAATCTCAAGTATTTAATATTATGATATTTTGGAATCAATAAGACAAGTTCAAATCCTATCTCTGGTATTTGTTGATTCCCTAATTTTATGCAAGTCTTTTAACTCATGCTGACTTCAGTATTTGGTGTCAATCTAACTTTTTTGTTTAAAAAAAGTAATTGAGGGAGTGGTTCATCATTCATGGAAAAAACAAACAAACACCTGCTCCATTAAGAAAGCAAGAATGTCTTTTACATGAAAACAATAAAGAACTAATCTCTTCTTTATGACTTTAAAGTAAAAGTATTTGTATTTAATTGACAAACATTATTGATTAGTTATTAAATTCTAACAGCAGCATAAGAGAATGCTGAAACTTTAACAAATATTTTTTCGTATAATTAGTATTCTTATAAAAACTATAGTTTTATTTAAATTTTTTAAACTTTTTTTAAATTTTTAAATTAAAAAAAAATAGAAATGGCAGAGTGACTTGGAGTCAGGAAGAATCAAATTCAGTCTCAGATCCTTAATAGCTGGATGACCCTAAGCAAGGCATTTAGCCTTTGTCTCCCTCCGTTTCCTGAATTGTAAAATGGACATAATAATAGGAACTCTCAGTATTGTGATGATCAAATTAAAAATAATTATATAGCACAATACATTGGCAGATACATAGTAAGTCCTTGGTAAATCCTTCGTTCCTTTTTTATCCATATTTCTTAAGTACTTTCTTTTTTTCCGTTTTCCCAACCTTCATTCTTATTCATTTCCTAAATATGTTTCCATACTTTAAATGCCAAATCAAAGAAATACCTTATCTTTTATTAGCATTTATTCTTTGTTACCATTAAGTGGTCATTATTTAATCAATTTTTTCCTTAATTCTCCCTTTATTACCACTTCAGTTCACCAAAGTGTTGAGATTTTAACTTGCTATGTTTCGCCACCTACTGGTGGTTTTTTTCTTTTTTCAAATGTATTTCCATTCATTTCATTAAATATTTTTCAATTATATGTAAAAAATTTTTCATATTCATTTTTTAAAATTTGAAGTTCTGAATTGTCTTATTCCCTCCAGCCCTTCTTCTGCAAAAAAGGCCAGAAATTTCATGTTGATTATACATGAGTATTGCAAAATATTTTGCAAAATATATTGCCACATTATCTGTTGCAAAAGAAAACATAAAGGAGAAAAATATGGAAAATTTTTTTAAAAGTATGCTTCAGTCTATATTCAGAATTAAGTAGTTCTCTTTCTGTGAAAATGGGTGGCAATTTTTTTTATTACGGGGCTTTTGGAATTATCTTGGATCACTGTCTTGATAAGAGTAGCTAAGTCTTGCACAGCTTTATAATATTGCTGCTATTGTGTATAATGTTATTTTGGTTTTGCTCACATCATTTTGCACGAGTTCATATAAGCTTTCCCAGGGTTTTCTGAAATAATCTTGATGGTCATTCTTATAGTACAATATAGTATTGCACCAGAACTTTTTCACCCCTTCCCCAATTGATGGCCATTCCCTCTATTTCCATTTTTTTCTTACCAGAAAAAGAGCTACTATAAACATTTTTGTTCATAAAGGCACTTTTGCTTTTTCTTTGATCTCGTTGAGATATAGACCTACTAGTAGTATTCTGGGTCAAAAGACACAGTCTTAAAATCCTTTGGGCATAGTTCCTTTCTCCAGGATAGTTAGATTAGTTCACAACTCCATCAACAATGCTTTAATGTCCCAATTTTTCTATATCCTCTCAAACATTTTTCATTTTTTCTTTTCTGTCATGTTAAACAATCTGATAGGAATGAGATAATATCTTACTGTTGTTTTAATTTGCATTTTTCTCATTCCTAATAATTTAGAGCATTTTTTCATGTGACTTGATCATTTTGATTTCTTCTTCTGAAACTTCCTGTTCATATCCTTTGACTATCAACTAAGGAACTTGAGTGGTGGTTTTCAATATCATAATTTAGTTTGGTGAAAAATTTTCTCCTCCTTCACATTCAGCATCATAGTTTGGGGATTTAGAAAGTCAGTGTCAGTTAACAAGCAAAGGCATAAGTCTGATCTTTCTAGACCTTACATGATTAATGTTTAGTTAGTGACATTTACATGATTGCAATAATTTAATGTTTAGTTTAGAATAATGGAGTGGTAGAGTAACTACTAGAAAAGAGGAAGTTGGGGGGGAAGAATATTTGAGTTGAAAGGTACTCTAATCTACTATTCTATTTTACATATAAATGATAGATTAGGAGAAATTAAAGTGATTTACCCAGAGTCACACATGAAGTTAAAGCAGTACTGGGGTTGCAGCCCAAGTCTTTAGCACACCCTTTTCCCTGTACTGCTGAAGTTTACTACCTACTGCTAACGTTCATACCTGTTTCTAGAGGTGAGTTTAAGTGACTTGCCTAGGGATTATGTAGCCAGTATATTAGAGGTAAAAAATAACATAAACACAAGATGGAACAGAAAGAAGATATGTGAAGATGATCCAAGGTTATATTTGGCTATAAGCTTAAGTCAAGACTAACATGGTTAAACCCCCCAAGCCCTAAGGCAATCATAGGTTTTATTAACATATGTAAGTATCAGAATTTAGCGGTATTCTAAATTGGTCAAAATACATATGGACTCTAAAGTTCAGTTCTAGCCTTTACTTTTTGGTCTCCTATTTCAAATCTCTCTTCATTTCAGTCCATTCTACCCATTATTGCCAAAGTAACTTTCCTTAAACACAGATCTGGTCATGTGATTCCCTTACTTAATCAACCCCAGGGTTGCTTCTAAGAAAAAGTATAAACTCTTATGTATAGCAGTTAAAGCCCTTCACAACCTGACCCAACTTGTTTCCAGCCTCACTGGGGATTATTCAAAAAATTGTATTCTTTAATCTACTCAAAATTATCTCTCTGTTACTCAAACACAACTGCAACACCTGCCTCCATCATTGGCCAATCTATTTTCCTATAATGCCCTTCCTCTTTGCCTCTGCCTCATACAGTCTATCTCTTCCCTTAAAACCAAGTGATGATGACCAACACTAAGGAGGTGACAGTCAGAGGGGAGTGTAGATGAGAGCTGCTTTCGTTTTTTGAGGCAATTAAGATTAAGTAACTTGCCCAGTAAGTGTCTGAGGCTGACTTTGAATTCAGGTTCTGACTTCAGCACCAGTCCTCTGTCCACTCTGCCATGAAGCTACTCCTATGAGAGCTTTTACAGAGGCAGAAACAACACGACTTGACAGATAATTGGATTTGATTGACAGGTGAGATATTAGGGAGGCAGGGAGGACAGCTTGGGTTTCCAACTTGGTGACTAGGAGGATGGTGATGCCCTTGACAATAAGAGAAAAAACAGGAAGAGAGAAGGGTTTGGGGAGGAAAGATTTGAGTTTAATTTTGAGCATACTAAGTTTAAGATGTCTATAAAACACATAGTTTGAGATGTCACACAGGCAGTAGGAGGTGCAAGACTGAAGTTAGGGCTAGACAAATAAACCTGTTATCTCCACATAGAGATGATAATTGAATCCATGGGCATAGAAAGGAAGAAGAAAGCCCGGGACAGAGCTTTAGGATATACCCACAGTTAGCATATGTGACTTGGCAAAGGTGGCTGAAAGGTGGGGTCAGACAGGTGAACCAAGGGAGTGTGGATGTATTATTGTATTATTGTGGAGTATGTGTATATTGCATACATGGAGATAGCTGTCATATTATCTATAACATGATATGTGCATATGGTGTTCCAAAAGTTTTAGTGCCCCTTTAAAGCTGTTAAAGTTTAAAATTTTACTATGACTTTTGGTACACCTTGTAGATAGTAGCATAATAAAACATATAACTATATTAAAAATACATGGCATCTTGGGTTTTTCATATGATAGCCATATCTATAATACTATATATATATATATATATATATATATATATATATATATTACATATGCTTAAGGCTATCATGTATTTGATGTTTGATGACTGATAAATGCTGGTGACAAGGGCCATGGCCTGCACTAACTCCAAGTTTGAGGGGGGAAAAGAGACAAAATCCTAATTAGGACCAAATCAAATCAAAAGCCAAAGCATAAGCCAAAGGCCAGATTTCAGATCTGTATTTCTCTATTGCACCAAAAACCTGGTATTGAAAGAGCGAGACTTGGGAAGTAAGTACAGCATTAGGAGGCAGTCTCTAGGAAGTATTCTGAGGGTTGTTTCAGCTTTTCTGGTAGCAATATACATTTCTCATCCCTATACTGTTGGCATTGCTCATGGACTGGATCACTTCATAGTTGATTCAGCATGATAATGAGGATCAGATATAATTTTTCTTAACAAAAACACTACCCCAGACTTGAAAATCATAGCTTTGTAAAAGGAATTTAACAATTCTAGGACATATCTGATCTTTTCTCAACTCTATCCTTACCAGTCCCCTACGCATTAGAGGCAGCCAATACTTATGGACATTTTCCATGAATCAAGACTACTCTGAAAAATGTAGATTTCCTGCTCATCTATAATAAGTAGTAGGTGAGGATTCAGAGACTGTTGTGATAGCCCAAGACTGAGGTGAAAATATTTTAAATCCAATAAAATAGGGCAGATAAAGATGAAAAGAGGTAATATCACCTATTTGGACACATAACAACAGCTAAGATGAAGTAACAAACTCTACAGGAAGTCTATTTGGATTCTCCAGCAGCTAGCACCTTTTCTACCTACCCACCCCAAACTGTGTTGTATATATTTTATATTTTTTTTATGAACATGTCAATGTCTTGGTGTCAGGGACTATTTTATTTTTGTATCTGTTCCCAGCATTTAGTACATAATAAGCACTTAATAATTACTTTTTGAACGAATGAATGGAGTGAGGCAGGGAAGGGGCTTTCTAGGAAAGCCTCCTAATTATGGAAGGGTGGTCAAAGGTAGTCCTCCATGCCAAAGATCCCCTAAGGACATAATGGCAGTCATCTCCCTATTTACAACTCATATTGGCAATTCATCAACTTGTGCAGCCTCCAACTCTCTCATGTTGTCATTGACTTTAGAAACTGAAACGTGTTGGGGGATGCATACAGGGAAAATTGAAGTTAGAAACCATAATTTGTACAAAAGGATGCATTGCTGAGTGGATGAATAGATTGAGTTATTGTATTTTAAGAGCCAAGGAGCACTCCACTCATTCAGATGTGGTCAAGATGTAGCCCTGAAGTGCACAAAAAAAAAGGCAAATTTGGGGAGTCATTTTCTAATGGCAGCTTGGTGACACCGTGGTTAGAAGGCTGGGCCTGGAATCTGAAAGTTCTGAGTTTAAATATGGTCTCAGATATTTACTAGCTGTATGATCCTATGCAAATCACTTAACTTCTGTTTGTCTCAATTGCTTCAGTTATAAAATAAAGGTAATAGTACCACCTACCTCACAGGGCTTTTGGGAGTATCAATGAGATAATATTTCTAAAAAGCAAAAAAAAAAAAAATACTACTAAACATAGTACTTGGCACATAATAGGTGTTATATAAATGCTTTTCCCTTCCTCTCTCCCACCAATATGGACTATAATCTAGTATAATCTAGTATAATCTAAACTTTACAAAATAAATTAATTTAGTGAAACCTATAAATTAAATCATAAACTAAAAATTTAAAAATTTTTAAGATTTATTTTGTTGTGAGAATTCATTAGGAGATTCACCTATTGGTTTTTTATTTATGAAAATCGGAAATCTATAAGAACCCATTTTCTTCTCTCATTTTGCTCCATAAGTAATAGTTCTTCATTTAGAGAGAAATATTCCTTAAAGTGAAAAGGTCCACGTCTGAAACTTCTATTGTAATTTTCACAAGTCTAATATAGCTCAGGCCACACTATAGGTTTTCAATAAATGCTTTATTGATTGAACTGCAGTAAAGAGAGTGTCTAGTGACACCATAGTATTAAAATGGTGTAGGTAAAGAATTCACATTCTCTGTGTTGCCAGTTTTGTTCAGCCATTCAATACACACTGCACATTGTAGACATTCAAAAATTAATGCCCAGTGAAGACAATTAGAATGACCATTTCAGGATTTATATGGCATCTTCCAGATTATATGGGGATTCTCAAACTGTTACTTAAAGACGCCAGGATGCTCACAACTTTGGATAAAAGGTTATTATGTTTTAGTTCTTTGTTTTCTGCCCAATAAGAGCCAAAAAAGTCTAAGTTTCTTCTTCTGAGACTTTTGTGAGAATATCACAAAGACTGGGAAGTAAGACAAGGAAGAAGAAAAAGGGAAAAAGTTAAAAAGCAAGGGGAGGGAAAGGGGTAAATTGAAAATTAATTTTAGCTTTGCCATCTTCAAAGTCCAAGCCCATTATTTTAGACAAAACTATGATATGTAGGTTCATAAATGATTATTAAAATGAAACTCCCTTTCTTTGACTAAGTAGGGGACTATGGACATGGAAAATAGGAGAACCATTGGAATTGACAAATATATCAAAGGGGTTTTTGGCTGAAAAATTTTCCCTCTTTGTTTTTTAGTCTTTGTTAGGAATGCATTTCTCATGGGGTGGAAAAGAGGGACATATTGGGAAATAAAGGTAACATTAAAATACAAGCTATGACCAATATATTTAAAAGAAATAATTATTAAGATGAAAAGGAAACAATGCTTATGAAGAAAAATGTCTTAGAAATTGTATTTTTTAATTTTTGAAGGTATTTTATTTTTGTTTTCTCAGTTTCTTTGGCATATAACTGCACAATAAGTTTTATTTTTATTTTTTCTGGTTTTGCTGTGGTTTCACCTTGCTTATTTTGTTATTTTATTATTTTTCGTGCTCTTCTTTTTAATCAAATTAGCTAAAGGTTTTTCAATTTTTTTAGTCTTTTTAAAGAATTAGTTTTTAGTTTTATTATTTCTAGAAAGTTTTTATTTCTAATGACTGTTCTAATTTTTAATATCTTTTATTTTAAACTTATTTTTAGGTTTATTCATTGATTTTCTAACTTTTAAGTGCATATTCACTTCATTAATCTTTTTTTTTCTATTTTGTTAAATATATGATTGTAAGGAAATTATTTTTTCCTTTTAGACTGATATAACTGCATCGTAGAAATTTAGGTACATTTTTTCATCATTATCATTTCCTTTTATTGTTTTAATGATTTGTTTTTTGATTCACTCATCATTTAAGATTTCATTGTTATCTCTATCTGTGTCTGTGTTTTTTGTCTGTAGTCCCTGAACCAATTTCTACTTTTATTGTATTATGGCATGTAAAAGATTAGTTATTTTTACCTCTTTACATTTGTTTATAAGGTTTCTGTGTCCTAGTACATGGTCAATGTAAAAACTCCACATGATGCAAATAAATATGTAAAATTATGTTGAACATATGTAAATAAATATGTAAAGTTAGCAAAAATAGCAAAATTCTTTTGCTATCACATTTAGAAGATGCCATATATTTTTAACTCATTTCTCCAGAAATTTGTTCAGTTCCACATTTTCTCTACTATTTATCTTTCAATTAGGTTTATCCAAAACTGATAGAGGAATATTGAAATTTCCTATCACTTTTGTGTTGTCTATATTTTCTTTAAGCTCAGATAATGTTTTCTTTAAGAATTTGGATGCTCAGATATTTTGAACATATACAATTATTTCTGATATTGGTTTATGGTTTATATTTTTTTTCAGCATAATATAATTTCCTTGATTATCTCTTTTTAGTTGTTTAATGTTTATTTTTGCTTTGACAGCATGGTGAAAACTCTTCCTTTTTTAAAACTTTACGTGATATATACATTTTTTCCATCCCCTCAGTTTCATTTTGTGTATGTCTTTTGCTTTTAAAATGTTTCTTGTAAGCCACAGATTATAAAATTTTATATAATCTTATATTTTAATGTTATATTAATTATTATAATATATTAATATAAAATAAAATATATTTTAATCTTATATCATCTATTACTGTTTTTAACTTTATTGGATTATTGAATTCATTTACATTTAAAGGTATAAAAATTAGGTTTATGTTTTCCTCTATATAAGAAATTTGTATTTTTTTTCAAGGTAAAATGTTCCCCCTTCATACTATAAATATAGTAGGTATTTAGTTTCTTTACTATAATTTTTAAAATTTTATTTCATAATTGTTTAAGATGGTCCTGTTTCTACTAGGTCTCATTCCCTCACTTCTGGTTCCCTCTTCACATTTGTTATCCTTTCACTTTATGATTTAATTTACTTGTTCTTTTTTCTCTCCTGCTATAATCTAACTATATATTCCTTCTCCTCTTTTTTCTTTTCTTTCTTTCTTTTTTCTTTTTTTACAAGGCATCTGGAGTTGTGATTTGCTCAGGGTCACACAGCTTGTAAGTGTTATATGTCTGAGGGCAGATTTTAACTCAGGTCCTCCTGAGTGCAAGGCTGATGCTCTATTCACTGTACTATCTAGCTGCCCCTTCTGCCTCTCTTTTTTTCTGTTAGTCAAATATGTGCCTTTTTATTCTTTTTACCTTCAGCTAATACTATTTTATAATTTTTAAAATTTCATTTTTATGTCCCTTCCTAAAAAGGATTTCTCTCATTCTCTTTATTATCCACTTTGTCTTTCTGTTTACCCTAGCCCCTCATTCTCTGATTTGTGACCCCTATAATTATCTGGTATTTCTCTTTTATCTGTATTCTTCATGCAGTCAGAGTTCCTAAGGTATCAACTCTGGGCTCTCCCCTCTGTGGTGGGTGAAAGCTGAAATGATTGTGGAAATAAGTTCAAACTTTGGAGCATTTTGATTTATTAAAGAATTATGCCAATTGCACATTCCAGGACCCAGACTTTCTCAGCTTGGGTTGGACTCCAAATATGGGAGGAGATAGACTTTAATATATTTAAAAACAATCATCAAACAAAAAAAAAATCAAATAATTAATTAAAAGGAACCACTACAAGTTTAAGTAATCTGCTTTCCAAAGATTAGGTTCTTTCTAAATTGGGAAGAGGAGAGTGAACACATATAATTCCTGAATTCAGAAAGAAAAAGTATCCTATTCCCCTTAAATGTCTGTTAAAAATCAAAGGAAATTAAAAAAAACTGATAGTTCAATATAGGGCTAGTTTTCAGTTAAGATATATGGGTTACTCATCAATCTTTGGATCTGAGCTTCTAATTGGCATAAACTAGATCCTTGGTAAAAGGTCTTCAAACAGCAGCCAGAAGTATCCCAGCCACATGGGGATAGGTTCAAACAATAAAATAAGGTTTCTTCCAATTCCCAAACTTGAATAATATATTCCCAAAAGACAGAATTGGACTATACCCATAATTGAATAGAAAGGGAATTGACCTTGCTCCAGAGCTGAGTCAAAGATGGAGTCAGTGTGGTTCACTCATTCCCACAATTAACCTCTTGTCCCAATCGCAATTCTCTCACCTTTAGGGGTTTGTTCTATTGCCTAGTATCCAGGAAACTACTCCATGGATTCCCTTTTTCCATTGGGTCTTATTACCAATGCAATGCCAAGTAATACAAGTATTAGAAAGGACATTATCCCATGGCATGGTCCTTCCTCACAATTGATCTCTATTTCTCTTGTTGACCTTTTACTTTCTGCTGAATTTGCCTGGAAATCTTATGCCCATGTTCTTTTGCTTCTCTAGCTGCCTCCCAAACATTCCAACTTCCTCCCAGGACAAATAAACTTTTAAGCACCAACTCTCCAAGGCTTCACCCAGTGTAGAGTCCACATCTCTTTCATCAACTCTCTTTATTCAGAGGAATATTTATCAGAGAACCTCTTTCTACCTCAAAAGTCAGGCTCCTTTCTTTCTCCTTTTCAATCTTTCTACCCTACTCTTCACAGGTTTTTCTTAAGAGCACAGAGGTCATCTTCCCTTCATGGATAATCATTGAGTAGACCCCAGTACATCACATATTCCTCTCAATCCCATTTCCTTCTCTTTTTTATATACCCTTCCATTTGTAATATAGTCCCACAAAAGCATCATTCACTTGTAGGCAGTGATCAGCATCTGTCCACGATAGACCTATTGTGTCTACTTCTTCCCTGTTAGATCCACCAGATTTCTGTTTTACAGTCACCTTTTGTATATCTAGAGAGAAGTTTTTTAGATGTTTCTGTTGTTATTTTGTTGCTATTATTGCCCTTGTCTGCCGCATTTATTCACTCCTTTTGCATTTCTGTAGTTTCATGTTTGAAAATCAAATAATCTCTTCAGTTCTGATTATCATTTTTAAATGCTTCAAAATATTTTTTTTGGTTGATCACCCATCTTCTCTCCTTTATGGCTAAGCCTGAATTTGCAGAATGGGTCATTCTGGCCTATCCCTAAAACACCCATTGCTCTTCAGAACACCTTATTCCATTCCCTTCTCCATTTTTCTAGTGGATGCTGAACAGTCTTGTGTTATTTAAATGTCTTTTCTTTTTTGAATTTAGAGATCTTCCACCTGATGGCTTACTGAATTTGTTGTTTCTAAAATGAATTATTAAATTTAGCCATTATGTATATTTTGGAGTTTTCAGCCTTAAAGGTTTTTTTTTTTTTTAATCCTAGAGGTGATCTATGAACTCTTTCAATTGGAATTTCATTTTCTATGTTAAGAAATTCTAAACAATGTTTTTATTATTTTCTTATTTATAGCATTAGGATTTTTTTCCTGTCATGTTCTTCTGGAAGCTTTGGGTGGATTCTACACATTCTACCTTTGAGATCAGTATGTTTTGCTTGTATCAGGAGTACATTCTCTGTTAATATTTTTTTTCCTTCTCTTCTAGGTTGTCCTTCACTTGTGTGTAATTTGAATTCCCAATCTATTGTTCTGTCTTTTATTTCTTTGCTGAGGCTTGCCCTTGCTATTGATTTTTTTATTCTGCTGTTTTTGTAAAGTAGGACATAAATCTAGCTCTCATAATTTTTTTCTCTTTTAAATCAGGAGCAGCCTGTTGTGGTTCCATATTCTCCTTACTTTCAACAGGGTCCTACATCTCTTCAAGTGTTACATTATTTTCCTTTGTTTTACAGTATTTATTCATTGATGCCTAAATTTGTTTATTACACATAGAGACTATATTTCCTACTGTTGTTACAGTTTTTTCTTTTGATTTATTTGTTTGCTTATTTGATTTATGTTCAAGGTCTGAGATTCTCCTTCCAGAAATTTTTGGTAGCTTCAGTTAATTTTTTCATAATTATTTCCTTCCTAATCACTCACTTCTTGATTCCCTTCTAATCATGGTTTCCCAGGGAGCTTGAAATTCACCACCAATCTAGGTCTTTGCCCCAAATGATTTTTGACAGGTCAGATATAGCTCCAGCCCCATGCTGTGCTCTTTCCTCAGGCTTGGTAGTTTCCCAAATGCATGACATCCTATCTTTGTGAACTGTTTTACTACCTCAGTTCCTCAGGGCTCTACACACACATACATACACACACACACACACACACACACACACACACACATATTGTGTGTGTGTGTGTGTATGGATTTATTGTGTATTTATAACCTGTTGCTGATTGTAGTCAAATAAGGATGGAACAATTTGGCAGTAAGAGGTTGAGCACCACTTATGTGTGGGCAGGACATTTTTTTTTTTGCATTTAAATTCCAAATCATTGGATTCTGAATTGAAATTGAAAGTTTTTCTTTCCGCTTTCCCACTTGAACTTCTAATAAAAGAGCTATAAAAACATAGGCTAGAAAATAATAGTACTATACATTTACCTCATGTTTTACATTTTCTTGTGCATCATTTGATTCTCACAACAATGCTGAAATGTAATTTAAGCTGGTATAGTAGAAGCCTTGGATTCAAGTCCTGGTTCTCTTCTACTAACCATTTGTGTGTGAGCTTGGTCAAATCACTTAACCTCTGATTCTTAACTTACTCCTCTATAAAACAGGCATAAACATTCTTACCCTATCTTCCTTAGGGCAATGCATACATATACTCTAATACATTTTTATAAACTTTAATATATTTTACAAAAGTGAACTCAAATTATTACCCCCATCCTGAAAGAGTAAACAGTCTATAAGATTTGTTCATCGAACACACATGAACTCCGATTTTTCTAACTTCTAGTCTAACATCCTACTTTCTTGGGAGGGAGAAGATATAAATGTATGAAACATTTACTACAACCATATTGTGAGCTTATAAAAAAATGCCATACTCTTCAAGTGCTTGGAATGCAAAAGGTTTGATAGCACAAACATTTTTATTGTGCTCAAGTATTTAAAGAAAGCACCATATGCATAAAAATAAACCCTCAAATCTGTAAACCTCATTCCCCATTTATTTTTTGTTTCTGAGAAATACAAGATATGAAAATTAGTTTACATTTCTGGCACAAATGCTCATGAAGCAGCAAGCCTAAGTTCTCATATGTATCAAAACAGCCATGTAAATACACCCTTATCAGTTTAAAAGTGTGTAGAATTTTCACATCCAGAAAAATATAGCTAGCCATTCCCTTCTTTTTAGACTTAATAAAATATCAAATCTATTATTACTGCTTCATTCTACAGTTATGAACAGGAAGATGTAGGATGATTGGAGTTACATTATGACTAGTGTATACATTAAATGTAATGCCTCCTGGGAATGATAGAGGAATGGGAAAGATACAATGCATCAGACTGTTAAAAAAAAAAAAAAAAAAAAAAAAAGAAAGAAATTCTGAAAGTTAGTCACAAATGGACATCATTGTTTTACTGAGAACATGATGCAACAAACTGATTAAATCTGTAGTTCACAATAATTGGGGGGAGGGGGAAGTTAATTTAGTATCTATTTTGTCTGGTAGACACACACAATCTACTTTTTCTGTCCTTGTAACTTCGCCAAAATAAAACTTTTGTCATCAATTGCCTCAGTCAAACTGAGACCTCTTAAAGACCTTAGTTTTTAAAAGGCCAAAATTTCTCACCATCCAGGGCCATCTCCAATAATCTTGATCTCTATCTTGCCATTAGAGCCAGATGGCTCTGGAAGGGAAAGTGAGGCTGGTGACTTTGCACGGCCCTCCCTCATTTAAATCGAATTCATTTGTATGCCATAGCATCACCTCATCTTCAAGAATGAAGGACAAACAAAAAACAACTTTTGCCATCTAACCTACTGGAAAATATTCTTGAAAGGCATATGCAGAAACTGTCAGTGATATACTAAGTATAACCAAAGAGAGTATCTGTAGTAAATATGTAAGAATTATTGTCATTAGGATGTCAACCTGCCATGCTCTAAATAACAGGTTATTTTAGATTTTCTTCTTCTATCAACTGCAAATCATTAAACTGAACAAAAAAATGGAAAATAGGCATTTTTCCTTTAAAAACCAGGAATATTTTATATCTCTCTCCAAAATAAATGGTTCTCTAAACCTCACGTATAACTTTTAAGACTAAATGCAATGAAAAGTTTTAAAAATAAATATATATTTATTATAATAAATCAATTCAACTCAAACCACTCAGAGCTAAGGACTACAGAACTGAAATTCTTGTAATAAACTATTATAGATCATCTAGAGAGGAAAGACCAGCTTTTCAGTATAACTATAACTGAATGCCTTTTATCATGGGCACAATTTAGTGTATTTGTAGGCATAAAATGAGATATTTAAAGGAAGGGGAGCCCTAAACAGATAGACACTATCAAAAAAATCTGGCTCAGGAAACTTGAAAGAAAAAGGTTAATCAATGTTATGATAGATTTTTGCCTATCTGAGCCAACTAGGAAAAAAATAGAGCTATAGCCTTTAAAAAATCCTCATGCTTTGGTTGAAGTCAGACCCTTTTAATGATACAACTGTCTATTATAAGGAATGCATATGTAACGAAGAAGCCTGATATTTCCTTTAAAATATCACTTCAGCAGATCTTCTGTCACATATAACTTTGCTTGGTCTATAAGTCATATCTGTAGACTATCCTGGATGCCATGACTAAGAAAGTATTATTCTCACCTAACGTTATGAAGTCATTGCAAGCAACTTATATCAAGCTATTATGGATTAAAGGCATTCCACACCATTTTATTTTAAAATTAAATCAAGAAGTTCCAAAGATCAAAAGTAATATATTTAATCCCCTCCTCAGTTTTGCTACAAGTATATATGTATATCTATATACATATACATATATGGGTTTTTATTTTTTTTAATTTTTTTTTTTATTTTACAAAATCCTTTCTATGTGACCACAAGAAGAGGCTTATTTCCATAAAAGTGAATCCAAATGGCCTCACTACAACAAATGTACCTAGGAGAAGACTTTAGGATGAAAATGCAAACAAGAGCCCTCCAACTGAGAAGAGCTAATAATGGCCAGTATGAAACAAGCAGCAGCTAAAGCTCATCATAGGCACTTACTATGGAAGTCCATTAAATAAACAATGGTCCTGCTCATTGGAAACAGCATTCCGGGGAGCAAGGGAGTTCTTGGAGATAATAGCTTTAAAAAAATTGCTAAGGTAGGTTATGTAAGCATCATTAACATATGGTGCAAAGGTAAGGTTCTCTCTTAGTTAAGTGTGGGTTGTCCAAATCAATTTTTAGAAAAGTGTGGCATTGGTTTTCTGTTTTGTCTGGTTTGAACAGATATATGGCAAATCATGGGCCTCTTCTCAATCAATGAATGGTATTCTAAGGAACAAAATTTATCTATTCAAACTTCAGCCTTTATGAAAGTTAAATATATGCCACTGGATGAATCCCAAACTTGTTTTAATCAACACAAATTCTCTATTAAATTTAATTTGTTTTTTATGTAACTATTATAGTAAATATCTTGGGTAAAGTGAAGAGAAAAGGAAATGAATAGGATAAAATGGAACATAGGAATTTCAGGTTATGGCTATTTAAGATATTGTAAACAATGATGTTTCTAAAATTTTATTTTTTTCTTCAAAAAAACATTTTAGAAGACTGCCTTTTCACCATAGGTTAGTAGAGGGAAATTTCCCAAGCATTTTAACTTGGAGAGGAACTTTTAAAAACTCTGTCTATGAAATATTTGTCTTTCTATGTTACGCCCTGTGGCACTACCCTGCTCACCCCCTTTCCCCAGCTCCTCTTTCTCCCATTTTGTAGCTATGCTAATATAGCATGATTTGCTTCCATTTGGGATCATCAAGAGATAGTGCTGCATTTAACATTTTCTCATCAGGAGCAAATAGAAGCATGATGGCTATATTGTAAAAGTGACAAAGAGAGGTGTTTAAACCTACTGACAATGGGAAAAATCGTCAGGAATCAAGGAAGCTGAGTTTTGAAAACCATCCTAGAAATTAGTTGAGACCTAAACAATTAAAAAAAAATCTTCATGACTTTATATGCCACAAAATTCATTTTTGGTCTCTATTACCACCAGGAGTAGGGGAAGGGGAAGGAATAAGAGAAAAGAAATAAATGTTGTTATTCTGAATTACCAGCAAGTAACCCAGTCCAAAGTCCTATTTCTTCCCATTTCTTGCAGTCTGTCATTTCCCACACCATCATCTCTCTATCTCAGAACCTAGAGAATCAGTCTTCACCCTTATATTTGCATAGTATTAATATTTCCCAGAATTGTATTGTTGTCTTCTTGCTCTCATCCAGGTTCCTGAAGAAGAAAGAGCTTTTCAAACATGCATCCCACCCACTTGCACAAGAGTCTATAGGTCAGATCCCAGTTAGCAGCACGTTGTCCAAATTGTTGAAAAACCATTCTCTGTTTTTCAGAATCATGATCAAGCCGTTTTGTCCACAGTTTCAGATTTTGCCCTCTGGATCATACATCGTCGGATGATGCTATCGAAACTTCCAAGGTAGAATAAAGCAATGGTTCGAAAAAGACCCATGGTAACGATCTGAAAGAGAAAGTGGGAGCTCATTCATTAGCTCATTTCAAGAATGCTTTTAAGGGCATCTTTGCATTGGACTGGGTGATTTTCTCAGGCATATTTCTAGTTTACTTTAAATCAAAGAAAGCTCTACTGAGAATTTCAATTGTAAAAACAACATTCACATAAACTATAAAAAGAGGAAATATATTTGTCATCTCTCCTCCTCTGAGGTTCACTCTTTCAAGATTTATTACCCAATCGAAATCTTAGAAGCAGTAAGCTGAGCTCATAGGTACCTTCTTTCTCAAGGAATTCAGTATTCCATTATTTCCTTCTTTAATGTAACTCTTGCTTGTTTACCAGGGAATCTTAACATGCTGATATCTACTCATATTCTCTAATTCCCCAACTCACCCATCTCTTCAACTCTTGTGCCCTCCCTCCCCACTCCATCTCAGCTCTACATAAGGAAGGTCACAGTTTTCAGTCTTTTGGGTATTCCACTTGGATGAAGTAGTGAGGTAGCACTGTGGATAGGGCCCTGAACCTGGAATCAGGATGATCAGATACTACAGTGCAGTCCTGAGCCAGTCCTTTAACTGCTTAAAATCTGTATGATTGTTTTTGTTCTTCCTTCATTCTCAAAGAAGATCAATGATAGCACAATGATCAGAGTGATGTCTTGACTTGTGAGTGAATTAGATTGAAATGAGACAGAGCTGTGCAAAGTCATCAGCCTCTCTCTCTCCTCCTGTGATTGCAGTCCATTGACAAGACATAAGTAAAGACAACTGGTGATGGCTCAGCTCATATTTAAGCATTAAATGCCTGATACATAAGCATGTGTGTTTGGCCAAAAATTTTGCTTAAGTATTTTTAAAAGGTCGTAGCACTGCAAAATAGAAATAACAATAGTATTACTTAATAGTGTATTTGTAAAGATTAAATGATATATTTGTTTTGCAAACCTTAAAGTGCTATGTTAATACTAGCTATGATAATGAAAAAATTCCAAAAATTTCTTTTTTTTTAAGATCATAATCTCCTAGCATCCTATTTTCCTCTTTCCTGTTTAATTCCTAAAATTATTCTTTATTCTTATGGGAACTTCTTATCCTTTCATCTTTCTCCCGGGTCAACATCTCTAATCTAATATCATTTTTTTCCATTTCCATTTTTAACCTTAGTGATAATTAGTTCAATATCACACTCTCCATTCTTAAATTCTGTACCCCCTTATTCCATGGATGCTTATACCTGGCCAAACTCTAACCTTGGATTATTCCAATCATTTTCCTTTTCTACTTCTATCATAGGCTACTCAACAGATTGGAAGAAAATCACCCAATTGAACTAAGTGTACTACAAATTTATGTTATTTAACCTCAACTGATCTGTCACTGCAGTAAAAAAAAAAAAATTCTTTTGAGCCTATCTAATTTATTCCCTATTCTGTTCCCCAGAAGAGCTTTCTAAACTTAGCCTCAAATTTCTTATATTATCTTTTGCCCACCTCCACAACTACTTTTTCAGCTGAAAAACTGGAGACTATTCAGGATAAACTTTCTTCTCCCCTTTCTCTATATCCCCAACCCTGGATACCATTTCCCAGTCTCTGCTTTTCCATCTTTGAGGAAGAGTTTGGCCCTTCTCCTTTCCAAGACAAACCTCTCCCCCATGTACCCTTAATTCCATCCCTTCCATTTTCTCCAGCAGATGTATTTCTCCACACCCCCAAGGAAAACCTCCTCTTTCTGATCTTCAGGCTCTGTATATATTAATTCCTTTCTGCTCCTTAAAAATTTCCCTCATTAGAACCTACCATTCCCCAAAGATAGGATCTCATAACTTTCTATCCTTTCTCTATTTTCTTTCCTCTCAATAATTTGTAGTGTAGCCTCTAACCTCATCACTCAACTGAAACCATTCTCTCCAAAGTTACTCATAATTGCCAAATCTGATGACTTTTACTCAATCCTCATCCTTCTCAAATCATTGTTATATTTGACCCAATTGACTACCTATCCTCTCTTCCCAGACACTGCATTCTCTGAGTTTTCACAAAATTCTCTTGGTCCTTTTTCCAATGGGATCAGTTCTTTCTAGTCACTTTTGCTGGCTGCCCATCTATGCCCCCTAACTCTGGATAAAACCAAGACTATCCTGGACCCTCTTTTATTCTGTCTTTCTACCGTCAGTTGTAGATGGATTGATGCTCCAATGACTTTAATTATCAGATCAATGTAGATGACATCTGGATCTCTATACTCAGCTCTAATCTCTCTCCTGAACTTTAGTCTCCTGCTTATTATACATTTCAAAGTGGATTTCCAATAGGCATCTTAAAGGCATCATGTCCAACTAAGAACTAATTATCTTTCCCCAAAATATAGCTCTCTTCTGAAATTTCCTGTGTCTGCTGAAGGCATTACTGTCTCCTGGGTACATTCCTCAGAAATATACCATTCCTCATTCTCCCACACTCTATATATCTAGTTTCCAAATATTGTGATTTCTCCTGTTACATCGCTCTCATCCTTCCCTTTATCTCTACTCCCATAGTCACTATTCTAATTCAGGTCTTTATCACCTCTTGCTTGGATTATTGCAATATCTTTACCACAGTGACTGCTCTCTGGTCATCAATCATATTTCCCTTTTACCCAAGTCACAGACTCTACCTCTAGACTGTCCATTTTTGACAATGATCTTTTGTCTTAACTTAACAAAGAGCTGTGGCAATTAGGTGGCATAGTGTGCAGTTTGGAGAACCAGAGTTCAAATCTGGCCTCAGACACTTACTAGCAAGTCACTTAACCCTGACTGCCACAATGGGCACAAATGCTTATTATACCCAGATTATGATGAACATGGGAAGACAGAGTCCCTCTTGGCAAAGGACTTCTAGAGAAAGTCATTGATGTTTTCAATGTGGAAAAATAGAACATCTGAGAGCTCAATGTAGGCAAAGAGATAAAGTGAGAGGACAGGGTGAAAGAATAAGACCCAAAACCCTATGTACAAAATCCAACTGAGGTTTCCGCAGGACCTCAGAATGTATATTGACCCAGGGAAATGAGAGGCAGGGCCCTCCTCCAAAACCTCAAACAAAAGACAGATGGGGCATGACAGCAGGTGAGGTAACACCCAGAGAGTCTTTAGAAGTTCAGGACTCTGATATGGTCAATCAGCAGAGAAGCAATCAGATGGGAGAAAGGGATTGCAATTGGAGAGAATATAAGCTTTTTAACCTGACAGAAGGGCAGTATCCAATCCAAGTAGCTCCAATGTAATTGCCAGATGATGAGGAGAAATCTAGAAAGTGGTTAATAGAAGGGACCAGATAGGTTAACTGCTTGGGAGAAAGGGTTTGCTTGTATTCTCTACAGATGGAGAAGGAATCAGATGGGTGCCAATGAGCACCTGGAGAGAGACAGAAAAAGAGAAAAACCTCAAAATAAAGAAGACCTAAGAAACATCTGACACTGAAAGAGCATGGCTGATAATGAGACAGGTATAGAACTTCAGAACCAGCAGGAATCATTGGATTCCCTAAAATGAAAAATTGTTGATAAGATTATTACAGAACTTACAGGAGTCATTAGATTCCCTGAGATATGATAAGATTGTTATAGGACTTCAAAATCTGCAAGAATCATTGGATTCATTGAGATGAAAAATTGTTGTTAAGACTGTTACAGAACTTCAAAATCTGCAGGAATCATTGGATTCCCTACCCATGTGAAGTAATGGACAATAGATTCCTTTTGGACTATTTCTAGGACTTATGGACATGTATAATTCCTCTTGTTGATTCAAGTTGTCACATCACTACTAGCCTGTGTTACTATGTGCTTATGTAATTTATGTAATTATGTGTAATGCCTCCCATGTTAAGGGATTTATGTATATCTGTTTCAAGTGAGACCCTTCAGAAACCCGCTAATCTGATTTGATTTCCCATTTCCTTTGGTTTTCATCTCAGGGAGGGCGTGATCACCTCTTTTTATGGTGTTTTCACCCCTTTTTTGAGGAATAAGGGAAGGTGTGATCACCTCCTTTTGGGGGTTCTCACATCCTTGACAAGTCAGAGAGAGTGACCACCTTTCTAAAACAAAAGAAAGCGGGAGATGTTATGGGCCAGAACTCTGAACTTGAAACAAGGATTCTTACAAGGTACTAACTAAGTGGAATTGATGAGACAATGGTTATCTAGTTTAGCATGGTGATTAATACTTCTTTAAGTTCAGTATGAATGATTTAGTCTTACAACAAATTTCCTAGTTTTCCTAGTGATTGACTTATACTCAGTGTGGAGCATATAAGCAGGGACTGAGAGTCACAGAAGACTAGCGCACTAGAAGCTCTCGGAGCCAAGGAGACAGAGATTCATTTCACCTTCAGTCAGGCTCCTGGTGGTTGGCCTGCACTTCCCCCACTGAGACTAAGGCCGGCCTGAAAGGCTCTCCAGAAAGCTGCCCAGTCCCAGGAAGGAGATAATAAAGAATCTGGACTTTAACACCTGGCTGTCCTCCTGGTGACTGCTCTGCTGAAAAGAAGGCTGCCCCAGAGACCCCCAGAAAACCCAACAAAGAACATTACAGCCTCCAACAAAACAAAAAACTTACAAAGGTTCCACAGGTCATCCCCTCATCATGCCCCCTTTGCTTTGCACATTTCCCTTTGCTGTCTCCCTCCTCCCCATTCCATTAGAATGTAGACTATGTGAGGGCAAGAATTTACCACACAGTACCTGAAACATGGTGAGAACTTAATAAATTCTCTATCTGAGCTCAGCTGACCTGCCTGCTATTCCTCACACATTATCTATCACCTATATTTTTATGCTTTTATACTGGTTTGTTCTTCATGCCTGAATTGTATTCCCTCCTTATTTTCATCTATTAGAATCCTTTCTTTCCTTAAAAACTCTGTTTGAGGATCACCTTCTACATTAGGCCTTCCCTAATCCTCTCAAGTTGTGAGCGCTTTTGTTCCAAAATTACCTTGCATTTATTTTTACATACTTATATATGCACATGTTGATAAAGAATATGTTCCTTCAAGGGATTTTCTGTCTCTGTATCTCTGAAACCTAGCAGTTAGGAGGAACTTAATAAAGGCTTGTCAATTGGTAGAGAGACTAAATGAAGTATTGGGGTATTAAAGGCCCATTTTTTTATTGCTACAACCAATCTTATAAAATGCTACTTGGATTTGGGGGAGGGGGATTTTGGTTAGGTGGCACAATGGAGAGAGCATTGGACCTGTGTTCAAATGTGGCCTCAGATTAGTAACTACTACTACTATGTCAAAATAGCACCTATCTGAAATAATATATGTAAAGTGCTTAGTACAGGTAACATATAGAAGGTGCTTACTAAGTCCTTTTTTTCTTCTTTCTTTCCTTCTTCCCTTCCTTCTTTCTTTCCTCGCCATCTTTAATGTTATCACTGTGTCCAGTTTTCCTAATTGATTTTCCTGTCTCTGGTTAATGACTACAACAACACAGCCTTCACATTGTTGCCAGTTCCTAACAATACTACATTTACTATAAATGTACAACTTATAAGAATCTATGGCAGAACTTGCTGTTGCCTATGAGGACCAAGTCCCATCTCCTTCTTGATTTTAACAACAATAATAATAGCTAGCATTTATATATAGTTTAGAATTTATAAAGTACTATACATATTTTATCTAATTTGATCCTCGCAATAACTCTGGGAAGGGAGTGTTATTATAGTATTATCCCCATTTTACAGATGAGGGGAAACGGAGGTACAGAGAAGTTAAATGACCTGTCCTGTGTCATTTAATAAGTGTCTAATGTTGAGTGTGAACTCAGGTCTTCCTGACTCCCGAGTCCACGATGACACCAAACTGCTAGATTTTCCAGGCACTTATCATTCCTCATAAACGAATTCAGAATTATTTTTTCTGTTCAAATTGAGCCACAGTTAGGTCAATTTCTTCTGTGTTTTCCCAATACAAATTAACCTGCATTTTCACATCTTTCTAATTATGCCCTCTTTAGTTCTTCCCTCTTCCTCTACCTAAGACCAAATATAAAAACAAAACAGTTCCTGCTTTTTAGAAATTGAATCCCGGAAGGTATACAGCATGGAGATGGATATATGGAAAGTATTCCATATATTTTGTTGTTGTTTAGTTATTTTCAGGTATGTCTGCTTCTTCGTGATTCCATTTGAGGTTTTCTTGGCAAAGTTATTGAAATGGTTTACCATTTCCTTCTCCAGCTCATTTTACAGATGAGGAAACTGAGGCAAACAAGGTTAAGTGACTTGCCCAGGGTAACATAAGTGTTTGAGGCTGGATTTGAATTCAGGAGCCTTCCTGGCTTCAGGTCTGTCACTTTGTGCACTATGATACCACCAAGCTGCTGCTGCATAATCTGAAATCAAGTAGTCTATCCTTCTTCCACCTTTCCAGTCCCAAAGTCCATAGCCCTTGTGGACAAGACTCAGCTCAGTCATTTCAAATGGATGGAAACTCCTTCACTATTTAAAGGACCTTCAGAAAAGGAATTCCATGGCCTCAGATAATCCATTCCACAGAGTCTTATAATGTTTATTAGCAGTGAACTTTCCCTGTCTAATGCTATCATAGTATAATTTAAAATGATTTCTTCTTTGCTTCCCTGGTAGAAACAGAAAAGAAGTGATCATTCTAATAAGAATCTTTCATACTGTTATTAATGCTTTCCTCAACCCTCAGCTTAAAAGTGAAATGCCTTCTTCACATACTGACCTATCCAAAACTTACCTGCTGAAGACCTTCTGTAATAGAAGTTACTGGTGACATTCCACAGGTCAGTGATGATAGCATGTAGCCATCTGAGCCAATGGAACTATTAAAATTTCCTTGCTGAAAAATAAGAAAAAAAGAAGTAGTTAATAGCAATAGCAGCAAGACACTTCCTGCTCACTCCCCTTGTCAAATTCATGCTGACATTGGCTAAAGGACAAAAAACTCTGAATTTCCATTTATTGACATCTACTTCTTTAGGCAAGCTAAGGTATGGATATGTATTTCTTTGTGCAAATAAGTCTTTGGCTGGCTCTGTGGACAGTGTCCAAGTACTGAGAACCATTTAGAGTCACTAAAACATTAGGACCATTAGCTCTGAACTTAAAGTAAAATAAACAATCCCTTTCTCAAATAAGAAATAGTTATAAGTTTTAGCAGTGGTCATCCTTCTTGATCTCTCTGCAATGTTAATGAATCCGTCCTCCTGAATAGATTAGTGTTCTTCAGGTCCCATGATACTGTTCTCTCTAGTTCTCTCCTTTCTAACCAATTCTTTCTTTACAGGCTTCATCATCCACGGCCCGCCTTCTCTGTGTGGGAGTACCCCGAGGGTCTACCTGGGCCTTCTCTTCCCTCAACAGCTATGTTCTTGGTGATCTCATTAGCCACCATGGGTTCCACTATTCATGTCTATGAAAATAATTTCCAAATCTACATATACAGTCTTTTCCTTGTTCCTATGTTCTAGTTCCACTTCATCAACTGCCTGTTGGACATTTACTTGAATAATCCCATAGGCATCTCAAACTTGCCATTTAGAACAGAACTCATTATCTTTCCTTCTAAATCCATCCATCTTATTGACTTCCCTATTCAGCCAAAGACATCTCTTCTCTTATAGGCATCTAAGTTTGTTTCAGTATCCTCCGTAACTCTTCACTTTCCCTCCCAACATTCACAACCCCTCCTACACACACCATTTCCAATCCATAAAATCTTGTTAATTCTACTATTCCAACATCTTTTATATTCAGCCCCATTTTTCCACTCATATAGCCTTCACCATAGTTCAAGCCCTCATCCACCTCTTACTTGAATTATTGCAATAGTTTACTAATTTTTCTCTCTGTCTCATATATCTCTCCTCTACAATCTATTTTCCACACAACTGCTAATTTGCCACTGTTAGAGTTCATGTTGATTTTTTCATTCCCCTGCTCAAAAAATTTCAGTGGTTCCCTTTTGTCTCTAGGATAAAATGAAAACTCTTTTGTTTGGTATTTGAGGCCCCTGAAAACTTGGGTTCAAAACAGCCTTTGCAGACTGATTTTAAGACTTCCCCTCTTCCATATTCTAGTTAAAATGGTCTATTTGTTCTCCCTTCATTGAACGCTCTTTCCCACTGCCTTATATTTGCTCAAGCTGACTGGTTCTTATTTCTGAAATGTTATCCATCCTCACTTCTAGCTCTTAGGATTCCTAGCTCTCTTCAAGACTTATCTCAAAGGTCACCTTCTTTAAATGACTTTTACCGACTAGTTCAGTTGTTGGTGCTCCCATGAAATTACTTTGCATTTTTAGAATGTGCATTTATTTGTGTATGAGCTGTCTTCCCAAGTAGAATATAAGCTCCTTAAAGGCAGAAATTATTTCCTTTTGAATTATAGGTCTATCATCTACTATATTGCCTGGCACTGAGTAGATACTTAATAAATGCTTACTGAATGGTGCATTACAAAGAATTCTGAATTTTAAAATAAGGGACATGGTTTCAAGTCCCAGCTAACTTTGCTCTTTGGACAAATCATTTAGCTTCTTCAAGCCTTTGTTTTCTTTCCTGTAAAATGGGTTTAAGTTAGATGACCTCTAAGGTTCTTTCAGCTTCAATTCCATATAATTCTAAAAAATATTTTCTGATTATCTCACTGTCTTGATTCTTCTGGTAAACTCAAGTCCAAGAAAATTTGACTAGTATATATCACTATAAGTCCTCTCTTATAGTGAACTAATACTGCTGCTTTGGAAAAATCCATCTGCCAAAAAGAAATTATGAGATACCCTGAAAATCCATTGTATCTTATAACTATTAGTTAATATTCAGGAAAATAGTAATGGATAATTGCAGGAAGAAAGAGACATTAGACTCTCTATGAGTTAAATAGAACAGTAAACCTCTGAATAAAAAAACTGCTTTTAAAGCAGATATATAACATATGAACTCTAGAGTGTGTATGATTTTTAACAACTCAAAACTCTTTTTATGTTTCAGATTACATTATACTCTTTTTAATGATCTTGGATTCTCTAAAAACTATACTGGTAAGCTGGTTTTTGATGTAAAGTAACACCGGGTTTATAATTCTGTTATTAATTATTAGAATATTCAAGAGAGAAAAAATGACATCTGACATTAAATATTATGAATTCTATTCCCTTCATAAGTTAAATCATCTTCATTAAAAACTACATACAATTATTATGTATGTTTTGAAATAAACTTGGGATATAAATCTAAGTATGTGGTGTTGCCAACCCAAGGAAAAGAAAAAAATAGAGATTTTACTTACTGTGGCATCTTTGACAATTTGTTTTGCCACCTGTTCTGGTTTGCAAAGTGATGAGGTCTCTGAAATAAGTTGAGTCTCTAAAGGCTTAGGAAGAAGAAAGTATATGTGTCAATATCATTACAATGCTAATTAAATTAAAAGCTGACATTACTTTTTCTAAGTACTTTAATGTTCTCATTTTTATTAAGTTCTTATTCAGGAAAATGTCTGAAATTTATGAATGCCTATTCCTTCATAGTGATTGTAAAATTCAACCCAAGGAGTAGGATGAAGTAATGTGATGTCTAGTTTTATAGAGCACCTAATTTCTCATCTCAGAGAAAGAAAAAATATATATATTTGTGCATGTATAGAAACTGTGTCTCTCTGGACCTTCACCTGCAGCTGTCAACTGACATATAGTACCTTGGACAGAGTATAAACTAGACTTTGTGGCTTAGAAAAGTTCTGTCTCAAGATGAATGCTAATGTTTTGATCATCCTCACACATGAAAAGGCTTGGATACAGCTTGTTGGGCCCTATTAACTGAAGACTTTAGCAAAGAGTCAGTTCAGTAATAATCCAAGGAATCTTAGTAGATCTTAAGAAACTAGGGGAAAAATTTCTTATGACTCTCTTATCAGTACATAGGAAATTGTTATTTATCCTATTCCAGTGCTAAACAAATGAATAGACAACCTAATAAAAATTTCAGCTTTTGGGTTTGTCTACAATGAGATGACATACGTAAATCTCTTTGCCAAATCTAAAGTCATATGTACATATAATTTATCCATAAAGAGTCCATTTTCCAATCAGCATGCTTTTTAATTCATTTAATAATTTAATATATTTACTTGGGTGTACATGTGGTAAAAAACTAGACTTGGGAGTCAGGAAAATCTGAATTAAAATCCAACCTCAGACAAGTCGATGGGGTATAGAGCTTTGGACCTGAATAAACAAAGACTCTGACTATAAACAAGTCATTTAGTTGCTTTGTGCCCCAGTTTCATAATCTATAAAATGGGAATAATAATAATACCTATCTCAAAATTGTGAATATCAAATGAGTCCACAAGTTCTTTGCAAACCTTAAAATATTTTATAAATATAAAAAGGGGATAATAATAGCGCTTGTAAAATGGAGATAATAACAACATCTACTTTACAGGATTGTTGTAAGGATCAAATGAGATAGCATTTGTAAAACCTAAAGCTTTATTTTTAGTATTCTCTTGACTCAGAGCTCTCAAATTCAAATATTCTTTTTTCCAAGGATTGTTAGGTTATCAGAATTGAAAGAGACCTTCAGAGGTTATCTTGTTTAACCTATTCCTGAAAGGTGGTGCTAAATTGTGGCCAAGGTCATTTACCAAGATAAGAGGTTTGCGTGAGACAACCCTCCCAAAACAAACAACACTAAAACTATATATGCTTGGAATGGCATTATTTCTGCCATCAGAATCACTCTTATGAGAATATGTATAAGAATAAGGGCATTTGGAACAGAAATGTCCAATACAAGTCTTATGGAACACATAATATTAAATCATCCTGTGCCAAACTCTCAAAAGCAGCTGTATTTTATAACTGAAGATAACTGCATAATTTAACAATAATGCACTTTATGAAATGTTTTGAAAGAAAAAAGCCAAGTCATAGGACTTAAGTAACAATTCCTGAGGATGCAGATTAAAATTTAAATTCTGGCTCTTCAGAGGATGCACCAATTTTATCTGACTGGTTCTAGTACACACTAATAGTTATGGAGTTAACTAGTTCTCTAGCAAAACTAGTGGCCATAGAGTTAGCTAACTAATTCTCTACTAGACACAAGTGGCTATAGAATTAGTAAACCAGATTGCTAGCACACACTAATATGGTACCTCCCCAAGGGCCCAATGGACCAATGGAGAGTTTTCCTTACCCACAGCAGCCTGTGCAACATTTTGCTGGGGAAAAGAAAGCACATTTAAAAATTTATCCTGGAGCCTGAGTAAAAATGAAACTATCATGGGTTATTATCCCCACTCCAGAAATAAAAGTCTATTTACTCATGTAATAAATCTGCTTAGAAGAGCTTCTCTAAAAACAGATTAATCTGTTCTACCCTAAGATAAGACATCTGGATTAAATTTAAATGGTGCATAAAATGAAAGAGATGAGAGAAAGAAGGGGGAGGAATAGGGAGGGCGGGACAGAGAAAAGTTTCTAAACTCTAAATATATCTTACAATTGCTGAGACCATGGAATATTAAGTACCAATTTTCTTCTGAAGACCTTAAGACTTATTAAGGATTCTTATAAAACAGCAAGAAAAGCAGCACGAATTTCATAATCTAAAGTGTGCTAAAGACTTCAGAGGTAATATGGTATGTAAGAAAAAAAATTAACAGAGTTGGAATCTTGGCTCTGATATCTACTAGTTTTTTTTTTTTTTTAATCATAATCAGCTTTAATTCTCTGGACCCCAGTTTTCTCTTCTATGAGATTGAAATAACAATATTCTCACTGCCAAATTCAAGAAGATGCTATAAGGATCTTTCTCACAATTTTTACTTTTTTAAACTACAAAGCTACAAAATACAAATTATTATTATATCCCAAAATATTTTTTTTCCTTAAAAAATAGCACTGCAACTTTCTAATCTCATCAGATACTGATTGGATTTTTATTTTCATACAACCACCAGATTAAGTAGAAATTAAGTGTATTATTGTAAGCCCTTCTTGGGCTCAGGAAGGCTAAGTAATGATCTAATTAGTAAACGTCTGTATGAACAGAGTCTAGGTGTTTTGAATCAAGTGCTTGTTTTTTTCTTTCATTATGATACATAGGGTAGGAATGAGGGATAATTTAGAACCATCAAAAATAGCCTATTCCACAAGAGAATAAGAGGATTCAAAATAGAACAGAATATTTTCATCCCATTCACAAAAGCATTTGAAGAAAAATGGACTATCTGGGATTTCTAATAAAAGTTTCAAGAACTATAAAGAACTTTAGACAATCTGTAAACTGAACAGAAAGAATACATCCAAAACCTAACCTTAAAGTGAAGTATGAAACCTTGTTCAGGCAACTATGATCCTTTCTAATGACACATTAAGTTTTTATTAGGTAAAAAGGTTAGAAGAAATGCAGTTATATAGTTAGCTTTCACTCAGGCATGACATTATTACTGTTCCTGTCTCCATTTCCTTGGTCCTACATGCCTGGAGGCAAGTTCCCTCTCCTCTTTGTCCCTTAGAATCCTTAGCCTCCTCTAAGACTTACTTTCCTTCTTGCACAAGCCCTTTCCTAATCCCCTTAGTCTTCACTGTTCTCTCTCTCAAGATATGACTTTGTATTATTTTATATTATTGCTGCTATCTATTACAGAGAGATGACTGATTTAAAGTACAGAAAGAGACACTGATATTTTTATATATAACCATGCAAATATTATGTCTTGCTTGAGATTTTAAATATTCATGCTTTGCATATTGTAAGAAAGATCAGGTGAGTTACAGATGTGAAAAGTTACATGAACTTTTAGATGAAGTCTTCCCATCATTAGTTTAACTTAATTCTTACTTTATTGCAAAAGACCTCTCAGGGAATGAGAACAATTACATAGTTGTAATTAAAAAAAAAAAAACATCAATAAAATAGAGCAATAGCCTTAAAAATTATAAAATAACACATAATTATGTATTATTTTGATGACTTTGAGGTTCATGTAAGAAGTTTGGAAATTCTCTATGCAGCTGAGGCAAGAGGGGGCAGACTCTTTTTGTGTCCTTTCTCATGAAATACTAAAAAATAAATTGGAATCATCAGGTACTATGCTGTTAGATCTAGTCAAATGTACTATTCGTGTGTATCTGTGTGTGTGTGTGTGTGTGTGTGTGTGTGTGTGTGTGTGTGTGTGTGTGTGTGTGTGTGCGTGTTGTTGCTGTTATTGCTCAGTCATTTCATTCATGTATGATTCTTTATGATCCCATTTGGGATTTTCTTGGCAGAGATACTAGAATAGTTTGTCATTTCTGTCTCCAGCTCATTTTACAGATGAGGAAACTAAGCCAAATAGGGTTAAGTGATTTATCCAGGGTCACACAACTAGTAAGTGCCTGAGGTTGGATTTTAACTTGAGAAGATGAATTTTCTGACTTCAGGCCTAGTGCTCTATACTGATTAAGGGAAATTATGGGCGAATTGATCAAAATTCAGTTTCAAGGACACTCTAGAATAGGAGCTCTTAACCTGGGCCCTACTAGCTCCCAAAGGAGAAGGGAATCAATGGAAAGATTAAGTCTGTAAATTTAAAAAAAAATGGAGAGAATATAATTGATTTCCTTTGTCATATTTTATATTTTGTTTTATGATTTTTAAAACACTATTCAAAAGAAGAGTTTATAGGCTCTACTGGATTTCATGATGGAAAAAAGAGATTAAGAACCTGTGGTATGCAAGGTAAAGAGCTAGCCAGCTTTGGAGTCAGAGTGACTTGTGTTTCAAGTCCCTCCTCTGATATACTATTGACATTGTGATGGTAGCCAACTTACATCAGTTCTCAAATGACCTAGGCAACTCTTTATAATGAAATTACAAAGCTAATACTGACTTTGTGGTACACATACACATATACACACATATGCTTGTGTATATTATAATATTTTATATACACAGCTATAAGCACACATACATATATATATATATATATATATATATATATATATATATATATATATATACACACACACATACTCTCCAATATTCATGGCAATAATGGTAATATATTCATTCAGTCAAAAAATGTGAATATAAAGTAGTAAAAAAGAAATTTACATTTTCTAAGTGCTTCCCTCACAACAAACCAGTGAGGAAGGCAGTGTGTTATTATCTCCTTTTTACAGACTGGAAAAACTGAGGTCTACTATAGAGAAGGCAAGTAATTGGTCCATGATCACAGAGTATCGAGTGCAAGGGTATCCCATGTTTCAGTGGTCTACAAGAGGAAAAAGATATAGTCCTTGCTCTAAAGGAGCTTATCGTATAGTAGAGGAAATGTAATATATGCACATATTATCTACAAGATAAAATGTGAAAATGCAATAAGAACTATATGAAAATGTGAGTGGAAATGTGATTTCTCAATCAGGGAGAGAGAGCTTACTTCTGGCTAAGGGGTACCTGGAAAGACCTCATGGAAATCAGAAGAAGGGACAGGTGAAAGGACGAGACTGAAATATAGGCATGGGAGCAGCAGAGGAAGCCACCAAAGCAAATAAAATTACCAAAGGAGAGGCTGCAGAGAAAGAAAAGAATAGAACAGAGATATGAAATCTGGGGAATAAAGACATTTAAGGGTAGGAAAAGGAAGAGGAAACATTCAAGGAGACAGTGAAGGAGCAACTCGAATAAGAGGGAAAAAACTTTCAAGGATCAGGTGTCACAACAGTGTCAAAAGTAGCAAAGAGTGAAGGAGAGGTAGATTGTCCCTCAAGAAGGTTCTGAGCAAATAAATATTTTATTTGATTCAACAAACACTTAATATATCTCTGTTTGTGCAAGGCACTTTGCTAGATGTCAAAGATAAAAAACCAGAACCAAAACAATCCCTGCCCTCATAGCCTATATATTATAGGAAGGATGTAACATGGCCCCAAATAATTAAATACAAAGTAATTCAAGAAGGAAAAGCTTATTAAGATTGGAGGAGATCAGGGAAGTAGTCAGGGAGGAGGTGACACCTGAACTGAATCTGGAAAACAAAGATCTCGAGAGGCCCAGAGGAGGAGAGACTGCCTTCCAGGGAAGAAGGACTGCTTGTACAAATGCAGAGGGAGAGGGAAAGTCAACTTCAGGGAATGACTAGCAATTCTGTTTGGCAGGAAAGGAGAGTGCATGAAAGGAAATGGTAGGAAGGAATCTAGAAAAATGTACAGTAATCATTTTGAAATATCAGCTTGAGGAGTTTGTAGTTTATCCTGAAAACTTTTGAGTGTAAGGATATGGTCAGGCCTTTAGCAGCTTTGTGGATGACTTGTTGAAAAGCAGAAAAACTGGAAGTGGAAAACATGTTATACAAGTAGAATTGACAAGATGTAGCAATTAATTGGATTTTGTTGGGGGGGGAAGGGGGAGTGGACAAAGACAACCCAATGATTAAGATCTTAGTTGATTATGAGAATCGAAGGGCCATCATCAGAAACTTGAGAAAAGGCAGTTTTTCAATAAACACAAAACATTTCAATACAGAAAGAACAAAAAAAGAAAAATAATATGAAATCATGAACTTCTGCTACAAGATAGTTAACAAAATGGTTCCTTGTATTCGTTACTAAATTTCTTTTTGTTTTCTGCTATATGTTTTTAATGTTTTTTAATTAATTGATTGAGACATAATTTTTTTTGCTTCTTTATCACTAGCAATTAAAACAAGATGAAATCTAATTCATTAAGATTGTTATTGTTTTTTTTTAATCAACCATGTAAGTATAGGATTATGGAAAGATAGATTAAAAACAGTTCATGTAACTTGCCCAGAGACATATGGCTAAGAAGTATCTAAAGCTGAATTAAAATCAGGTCTTCCTGACTCTGGGTCCCAAACTCTATCCATTGTACCATCTACCTGTCAGAAAAACAAGGAATCTGAAGCATTAGAAGACAACATCAAAAGGTACACATAAAAGTAAATAATGATAAAAATTACCTTTGTTTTCTTTTCTTCTGCAAAACCTGGGGTGTCTGTATCTGGTGGATATGCAATTGTTATATAGATGTTATATGGCTTCACCTGCATTTTAAAAGACAACATTTATAAGTAAACAGAATACACACAATATAGTTTTCCAAATTATATGCTGATTTTCATATATTATATGTAAATACAAATAAATATGATGATTCTCAAATGATATTCAAAGTTTGCTCATTTAAGAAATGGCACTGCTGAACCAAGATACCATTTTCTCTGAGACGTTCATTCTGGAAAGGAGCATACAAACAGGCATCATTTGGTATTCTCACTCCAACCGTTTTAAAATAGAAAACAAGAGCCCTAAAGTACAGAAAAAACATCTTTTGCCAAAACCTCCCTGAAGCCCATGATTCTCATCCCTATTCAAGGAAGAATCAAAAGATGGAGAAGGTGATTCATCCATGCACATTCAACATGAATACTCAATACATGCACAAAATAAAGGCTCAGATATATTCATAAAACCATATTCCTTCCAATCTCATTTCTCCTTTCACTAAGACCAGATAGACTCATTTTTCCCACCCTCAGGCAATATGCTGGTTTCTCTTGACTAGTTTTTTTCCTAAAAATGTGCTACTAATTATCATTTTAACTTCATTTTACCTGTGTAAAAAAAATGGAGAATGAAGTAATTATGTCCTAGCCTTCACTGCTTAGAGAAAAACCCGTGTAGTAAAAAGAAATCTGAACAATCTGAATTAGAGAGATCTCGAACTGGCAAATTGTTCAAGCTGGAGAGTTCTGAGCTACAAGGTGTTAAACTGATCAGTTGCCCAAACTAATCCAGCATCAATAAGGTGAGTCCTCAGAAGCAGAGTCACCAGGTTGTTTAAGAAAGACAAACTGGCTCAGGTCATAATTAGAATAGGTTAAAACATTTTCAACAATCAGCAGTAGGATTTGCCTATAGCAAGTCAGGGAGACTAAATCCTCTTCCCCCATTCTCAATCCCTCCAACAAAAAGCATGCTATTGATAAAGAAAAAGGCAACAAGGTATGGTAAAAAGCACTAAATATGGAATCAACAGAAACTTGGGTTTGAATCCCACTGGTCACATTAAAATTTTTTGAAAAATTACCCATGGAAGTATAGGATTACGGAAACATAGCTTGAATGGAGTCATGGATAAGTAACAGTCTCTGAAGCTTCAATTTTCATCTGTAAAGTGGGTATACTAATAGCAACAAGTTCACAGAATTGTAGTTAGAATCAAATGAGATAACACAGCTAAATTTTTTTTCAAATCTTTAAAGCACTAAATAACTGTCAAGTATTGTTATTATTCATGTTTTTATTATTGTTATCAAGACAAGCTAGACACACATTCCCAGATGATCCTTGTTGATATATAGACACTAATATACTTCCATCCCTGAAAAAATATTTCCAGGATCATATAATCATCCTTCAATAATTCTTCCTTAGAATAAAACCCTAGACCTTAAACACACATTTTCTTTTACACATTCTTCAGGCAACCCATAGAACAGAAACCCAAATACTATTGTCATCTTTCCTGACCATGAGGTCTCCCAGGTCGTCTTTTTCCTTCCCTAAATCCTATCAATCCAACTCCTTCATCCTGGAAGGATTTTCACATTTTGAATATTCCCTGGATATATGACACTAGACCACGCTTCTCTAGCATACCTACATAGAAAGGTCTTTTACTTACCATGGAATATATTACTTCAGATACCTCAAATCAATAAGATACAACTTTTCTAAGAATTTCCACTACAGAACTGTCTTCTCTATATTTTGCATATCTAAATGAATATATAAAAAATATTTATCAAATGCTTCAAATATGCCAAAAACTGTTCTAAGGGATGAAAATACAAAATTAAGAAATTCTCTATCTTCAAGAAGCTTACATTCTAATGCAGAAGAAAAGGCATAACAGGGACTGATGGCAAGGAAAAAGGGAAGAGGGTAGGACATGAAAATGGCCAGACTGAAGACAAAAAGACATGATCCTAGAGAGAATAAAGCTGGGTGACTTAAGTCCTCTGGACAGAAACAGAAAAGAATACAAGCTATATTAGTCCTCTGGCTAGTTTGTTTTTTTAGTTGTTTAACCTGAACCTAATGAGAATTTTTAAAGAATAATTGTCGCTTCTTAAAAAAAGATTTTTTAATTTTAATAGTTAATTTTGCTGAATTTTTCTCTTTTTTTAAATTCTTTATTGTAAGGTATGGTTGTCTAGGAGAGGTAAAGGGAAGAGGTACAAGGGGAAATCCAGGTGATACAAAGAAAAAAGATATCAATAAAAATTCATTTTTAAAAAGAACCAGAAAGTAAAAGAAAGTTTATATATTTCCTAAGAAATGAGTTAAGGGAGCAACTAGTTGGTGTAATGGATACAGCACCAGCCCTGAAATCAGGAGGACCTGAGTTCAAATCTGACTTCAGACACTTAATACTTTCTAGCTGTGTGCCCCTGGACAAGTCACTTAATCCCAATTGCCTCAGCCAAAAAAAAAAAAAAAAAAGAGTTAAGAATTAAGGGAGCAGAACTAGAGACTTTAAAAGAAAAGATAAAGGACCAAGAAGTCAAGCCAAAAAACCACCCCTTATTCTGGGCCTGAGTTAATTTATCTGTTTAAAAAGATAGTGGTAGTTGGAGAAGGGGGAACCAAGTTTGAAAGTATGTAAAGTTCTCTCCAGTTCTAAAATTCACAGTTCATCCTGCTTCTCAGAGACAATCCCTACTTGGGTATTTCCTTCAGAACCTCATATATCCTAGTATCTTTACCCTAGCAGTGACTTGCTCTTTCAGACCACATTATTCTAGGGTACCACACTGTAATCTCTTCATTGTGAGCATTGTCCTTCACCAAGACAGATTAAAATCCCTCATTATTTTTTCATTTTGTGGAATTCGTGCCCATGTTTATCCATAAAGCCAATGCAGAAGAACTACCTAACATACTATAAACGTTACTCTAGTTCCTTTAAAGTCTTGAAATTATGAAATCTAGCACTTATACTGCCCACTTATCTCATTCTCTTTATTTGAACAGTCCATTTCCCTTACCAGCCTATATGTTCTTGATGACATCTTTTACACAATTTCCTTTTTTTAAAATAACTTCTTATTGACAGAACCCATGCCTGGGTAATTTTTTACATTATCCCTTGCACTCACTTCTGTTCTGACTTTTCCCTTCCCTTCCTCCACCCCCTCCCCTAGATGGCAGGCAGTCTTCTACATGTTAAATATGTTATCCTAGATACATATATTATACAATTTCCTTTAACAATGAAACACAAGCTCAGAGGAGGAAGAGACCTCAGACACCAACTAATCCAAGCTGTATCTAAAAAAAAAAAAAAAAAAAAAAAAAAAGCCTGCTTTTACAATATACTTAACAAATTGCCATCATTGGAAATGTCATGGATTGTTTATATATCCACTTCTGGGACACCTGAATATTTAATTCCTTTGAGAAAATGCTGTTTCATGCATAGCTACACCAGGCCACATCAGTGGAGTGCTTCAATACTACTAGAGGTCAGGATTCATCAATGGGGGTGCTCCTTCTACCAGCATAGAAGAATACTTCTTTCAATGAATGATCTTTAAAGAGTTCTAAAGTCAACACAGCCATGCCTTGTGGCCACCTGGACAGTTAAGCTCATCAAATGAAGGTATGTTGGTGCTTGGATGACAAGATTTAGAGTCTGATCCTGGGCCCAAATGGTAGCACCTCCCAGAGTTTGCAACCTACTGGTGTATCCTGCAAGAATTTAGGGTCGGTCCACAAGAAAATAAAAACACCAAAGGTACACCTTAGGGGAGGTAGAAACATTGTGTTAAAGAGATGGGCGTTTGAAGCTGGACATTTATCTAAATAGATGTCACCTGGCCCGATCTTTTCCTACTCAGTTCTGAGCCTAATGCATGATTTAGCTGCAATTCCTATGCAGGTGATGCATACTGATGAATTCATTGATTCCATTGTGTGTTCAGTCACTTCTCATAATCTAATCAATGTGCATTGGTCATCCACTTTGTCTGCCCCTAGTAGACAGCTAAATCAATCTTTTCCAAAAAATTATAGATTTTGTTGATGAAGCACTAAAGTGTTCTGGAGTTTGTGCAATTAGCAAAATATTATTTGAATAAAAGCAAAGGAGGGAATCCTACTGTTTATAAATTCTACATAAGATAATGGATCCATCCATGACATGGATAAATACCTTAAGTGTTTTCCTGTTTTCTTGCTTTAATTGATGATTATACTCAGTGAGTCATTAAAGTCACATCCACTGTCATATGGGATAGAATCTTGTCTTATTTTAAATACGTTCATGGGAAACAGCTTTGTTTGAATGAGATCATTTAAAAACAGCATTTTCTTCTGTGAAATCAAATCATAATAACAAATAAAGCAGAGTTGTATAGTTCACAGACTTTTTGGCGAGTTTTATGATTGTAAAGATATGGTTTGTTATAAAAAAAAATCATCTACAAAAACTGTTTTGTTCCTTTCTAATGTTCTTATTAAAGGCAGACTCATTGTATGCATAATTCTTTCTCAATCATTTTATAAAGGAAGCAGGCATATGAAATGGCAGTTGCTGATATATTCTCAAAACTTTTTACTTAGTAAAAGCATCTTCATGATGCTTTTTTTTTTTTTTATTGCTTTGGAGTCTATGAGACATATTTAAATCAAGCGTCTTTAAAAGTGTGTCACTCACTTCCAGCATGTATTAAGTCAAGTCTAGGCAATCACCTTGACTTTATTGTTGTGTCATTATCATTTCCTCACACAATATGTTGGGAACCGTGGTAGTTCTACTCTTATCTCAATGAGAACAGATGACAATAGGAATCCTGGCAAACCAGTTCTCTTTCACACCAGTTTGTTGTTCTCCCTCAAGTTTCATCTATAAATGTTCTGGAGATGTTCTGGCTTAACTGCGGCTTATATCATTCTCTTTGTAGCCTTGTCTCCTTTTCAATTACTTTTCAATGTTTGTATAATAATAACTTTTAGCATCTTCTATCATTATGTTCTATAATGCTTTACAAATGATTAGCTTAATTTGCCATAGACACTCAACTGATTCCTGCCAGTCCTTTTCCCTCGTTTTCCACAAACAAATACTACTCCAAGAATTTCTTCCACTTTGGGTATAGCTCTCATTTTAAGCCTCACCTCTCATTTTAAGTTCCTCACCTCTATCATAAGCATCCAGCACCCTTGCAAATTGCCATTCCTAATCTGGAATAACTCCCTGAATTAACTCCCAAATATGAACAACAATAGAGTTTGCAGCCTTCCACTACAGCTCCCTCCCTTATTTTTTAACCTGAAGCAAAAGCCCTCTTTTCATATCTAGATATCATCTCCTATCTTGGAAGCCAAATCTTTACTCTTGTTACCCCATTTCATATCATCCATTCCAGGGCACTTCTCAGAATTCTATTCTAATGTTTTAAAACAATGGGAAAATAAGGTATATTCTTCACAAAACAGCAATTCATCGAGTAATATTTATTTAAGTGCCTGCTATGGGCCAGTCACAGGTGATACAAAGACAAAAATGAAACAGTCCTTTTCTTAAAGTTACTTATAATCTATCAAGGGAGGCAGAATGTATTCATACAAATATATGTAAGATAAGTGGGAAAACAGGCAGGGAGGATTAGTTAAGACACTATAATTCAGTCTAACTCCTGAATGCCCTCCCTCTTTATTTTCCTAATTCTGAACTCACTTTTAATAGACTATGATAAGTTTCACCCAAGTCAATCTGCCAGAATTTTAATTTGATGGAATTGGCAGATTTAGATTTCAAATACTTAAAATGTCAAGAAGCAGTTGTCTACTTCCCAATGAGATGACATCTTTAATCTCATGGGAGGCTAAAAACCCAAAGCTAAAAATTAACATATCCTCAATAGCCTCGGAGAATATCTCAGGGTTTGCTTTTATCACCCAGGCCTCCTTTCTCCCACAGATCACATGCTAGAAGCCTCTGGAAGAAAATGCAGGAGTCACCTGTGGGTAGAAGGTCCTGTATAGCAAGTTTGAATCCTGCAAAAGCTAGTTACCCAAGGGAAGAGAGAAATAAAAAAACAATCTCTTCAGTTTGGTTCCAGCTCAAGCAAGGCTAATATGACATTAATCATCAGGAGAGAAAACACAACACAACTATAAAATCTTAGCAAAAAATTCACTCGTAAATTTTCCCTTGACAAGTGGAGCTCATTCCCTCAACATCAATAGGCTCAGCAGTTTTAAGGACCAGTTTACAGTCATAACTAGTTCTGGACTTGGGCCAAGTAGAGAGAGTGATGAGAAAGTACCCTATTCATTTCAACTTCTTTCCAAGGTGATGACCTATAATGGTGTTCCTTTTCTTCCACATTTGTCCCAGAGAAAATGATCAAAACAAGTCCTGAAAAGAACTTCCCTCCCAGAATAGTCTCCTAGGATATAGACCACACGATTTAACTTTTCTTTCCAAGCCATGACCTTGGACAATGTATCATAAATCTAAAGCTGAATCATGTCACAATTATGTACTCATACTAGGAAAATTGGGAAATGAAATACAAAAAAGGTTTAGCTCAAAATCAAAAGTATCATTTCTTAAAATGGAGGTTATTGTGCAGTTTCCAATGGGTTGGACTACCAGAAGTATCAGAAATTTAAGAAATATTGCCAGGCTTCATTTATTTGAAACAGAACTCTAAACAAAACAGACAATTCAAATAATTCAATCCCAGTTTTGAGAGAATCTCACAATTCAAATTAGCTGGGAATCGGCATTTGTTTGGAATCACTTGCTATTCTAAATTAACTAATACTGGCTACTTCAATTTTATTTTTCTCAGTTACAGATAAAGACAATTTTTACATTTGTTTTTTTTTTTTAAAAAAGAGTTCCAAATTGTCTTCCTTTCTCTCTCATCTCCCTCCTTCCTATGAGGGTAAGCAATTTGATATATTATATATATGCAATCATGCAAAACATATTTCTATATTTGTCATATTGTGAAAGAAGAGACAGAACAAAAGGAAAAACACATACGCACACACACACATACACACACACACACAGAGTGAACAAATTATACGCTTCGATCAGACTCTCAATTCTTTTTATGGAGGTAGACAGCACTTCTTATTGTGAGACCTCTGGAATTGTTTTGGATCATTGTGCTGCTAAGAATAGCTATGTCATTTATAGTTGAACATATTGCTGTTACTCTGTACAATGTTCCCTCGGTTCTGCTCACTTCACTTTGCAAGGCCTGATTATTTAAAGGGTGATATGAAATCCTAGCATGGGTTGAATGGATCTAGGATGCTCTCTGGGCCTCCTTCAGCTAAATGACTATGAGATCGGTTTTTTTTCTTTGGTAATTAACATCTTTGGGGCCCACATGAACTAAGATGAAGGTATCAGAGTACATAATGTTCCTTATTTCAGTTATCCCAGTTGCATCCCTCAGCTTGTCACAGCACCTACCTAATTCAGCTAAACTCCATCTCTTCCTGCTCTTTCGTCTTTTTCTGTTTTTCTTCTCTATTATATCCTCTAAAACCCTCTCTTTATCTTTAACAAAATCTTTCATCCTAGATATATTCATCTCATATTCCTTCTATAATAATTATTGTAATAGCTAGTATTTAATAGTGATTTAAGGTTTGCAAAGTAATTTACAAATATTATCTCATTTGATCCTTACAAAAACTCTGATAGATAGGTGCTATTATTCCCATTTTACAGATGTGGAAACTGAAGCAAAGTTAAGCGTTTTGCTCAAGGATATATAACTAATAAGTGTCTGAGACTGGATCTGAACTCAGTTCTTCCTGATTCTAGGTCCAGCACTCTACCCATTGCATCATATTGTTTCTAATTTCTGGGGATCAGGGAAATCTGGTCTTCTTAGAGATCTATCCCTAGCCATCTTCTCTACAACAGGGATTTCTCCTTTTCTCATGCCCTTAGGCTCCACATAACAACTTCCAAATCTTCCTTCTCTTGCAATCATCCAGCAATCATTCCCCTCTTCTCGCTCTCCAATTATCTATCACAGCTAGATCTTTCTTTCTTTTTTTTTTTTAATTTTTATTTAATAATTACTTTACATTGACACAGCTAGATCTTTCTTGCTATGATGTACAGGCTCCTAGAATTTACTCTTCTTCTTTTCTTAAGAAAAGTTTGCCATCTTTTTGGCCTACCACCAACTTCCTTCTTCCCTGCTTATATTTCCTAACTGCTGAACAATAATGAGGGAAAGTCACACAATAGGGATGAAATAGTTCTACTCAAATGATCTAATCTCAAATGAATGTTCATTCCTACATGTTAATCCTTCTATTCTTTCTAAACTATTTTCACTAGTATTTCAAAAGTTTTCTTTTCAAGTTTCTCATATTAGCCTCACTCCACTCTCTCTCAGAAGATAAACTGCCTTTTCTACTTTTCTAAGAAAAATATCAAGTTCATTTGTGCATTCATCATGTCAGCTCCTCTCTTTCTACATCTCATAGCTCTCTCTAGTTCCATCTGCTTTCTATGCTCCATGCTCTGAGTAAAAGACATCCTTTTCCTTTGAACAGACTATTATAAAGATCCAAGGAACCTTTATTCCAGCAATTATTTCCTGTAACCTTCAATTTCTCCCTAGCTTTAGGTTCCTTTTCTGACAACTACAAACATGTCTTGCTCTCTTCATCTTTAAAAAATTCAGGAATGGTTTGACATAAAGAAAACTATTAACATATTTGATCAACAACATAATTAGTAAAAATCATATGACTATATCAATATAGAAAAATACAATACTCATTCCTTATTTATAAAACACAATACTCATTTTTATTAAAAAAGAAAACACTTGAAAACAGAAGCATCTAATCTAAACCCAGCAGCAAGCATTATTTGTAATGGGGATAAGCTAGAAACCTTCCCAATAAGAGCAGGAATGAAACAAAGATGCCCATTATCACCAGTATTATTCAATATTGTATTATAAATGGTAGTAATAGCAATAAGACAAACAATTTAAGTCATTTTGAATATTATAAATGTTCAAATCAACTACAAAGCACCTACAAAGGAAGATACTATTCACATTCAAAAAAAGAACTGATAAATAGCAATGTATATGATATAGTGTTTTACATATTTATACACACACATACATATGCACACACACATAGAGAGAGAGAGGGAGAAAGAGAGAGAAAAAGAAGGCAAGAGAAAGAGAGTATAGTTTTACGTATATATATAACAGTGATATTCATAGTATGGTTTAACACACACATGTATACACACACACATACATATATATTAGTGTCTAATGGTAGCCTTTTCTAGGGTGGATAAAGAGGCACAGAGAAAAAAAATTAAAAGTACACAGCAAAGAACAAAAAAACTTAGAAGGAAGCACAGAAAAGCAATGTAGCTTTGAAAATGATGTCTAATATTTATTGTATAGTTTTTTAAGTAAATAATGTTTAAGATGAAAATTCAGTTTTATATGAGTCTTCTTTTTAATATTGTGCTGTATAAATGGAAATGTTTTTGCTTTTTGTATTTAAGTTCAAAATGAATATATATATATATTTTTTCAATCCTTCATTTATACCTTCTTCTCATACTAATGTCCTTTCTTCTCATAGCCAAATTTCTAGAAACACTCAGTGCATCCACTGCCTCGTCACTCTGTCATTTTTTGTGTGTTCATTTATTTTTTTATTTTCCACCTAGCCCTCCAACCCCAGTTGAAAAAAAAAAAACAAAAAACAAAAAAACCCCAAACCCTTATAACAAATATTCTTAAGCAAAAAAGGTAATTCATAAGTATGTAATTTCCAAAATTATATATCAGTCACAAAGATGCTATTATCAATAAGCTTTTTACATGTTCTTTTTTTCTTCTTCACTTATTAATATGTTCTTTGGCCCATAGGGGTCCAAACATTTTGATTCCATTTTCTGTCTGTGACTCATTACTCTTGATGATTCATGCATCAATCATCATAGTTCCTCTGGCATCATGAATACCCACTCTTTTTTCCAACCCATACAATCTAGCTTCTGACTTACCACTCCACTGAAACTACTTTCTCAAAGATAACTGTAATATTTTCACAATCATCATTTCCCTGACTTCTCTTTTGACTACCCAACACTTCTCCCTCACCCAAGCTATATTTTCTCTGCTCCCATGGCCTCTGGGACTCTGCTCTCTCCTGCTTCTCCTACCTTTCTGACTACACCTTTGGATTCCCCCTAATCTAGCTTAATAACAACCAGAAAGAAGGATAAAAATAAGGATTTGGAAAAATACTTAGAAATCACCTAGTTTCTCCTTCTTCACTTCTACTTTTTGGAATCCTTGCTACTCTTCAGGAAAAGACTCCAAAGAGCTACCTTTTACAGAAGATCTTTCCTGGTCTCCTACTAATGGTTTCCACTCTAAATCTATCTCCTGTCTACTGTATGTCTCTTGTAGACCTATGATAGATGAGCCTGTAGCCTCCCCTTGTTAGAATGTAAGCATGTTGTGGGCAGGGATGTGTTTCCCTGCCACCTCTTGTTCCTAGCACCCAGAACAATGTATAGCACACAGTAAATGTATAGAAATGCTCTTCTATTGCAGATCAGGCAACTCCAGTTCTCATTGTTGTAGCCAATGTGTGGGGAAAGCAAGACTTGAATCTAGATTTTCTTGACGCTAAAGGCAGACCCACAGCTACTCTGCCAAAGTGCCTCTCAGCCCCATACTATGAACCTTACATGTCATAAACTGTTGGACTATTTAAGATAATCCTAAAAGACTACTATTGAAGCATACTATTTTTCACTTTCTTTCATCTCTTTTCTTTTATCTGAGTGTATAACCTTTATCTGATTGCTTATTGTCTCAAGGAGGGGAGAGAGGAAGGAAGAAAGAGGGATAGAATTTGGAACTCAAAACTGGAAAAAAATGTTTAAAAATTGTTTTCACATGTAATTGGGAGAAAATGGTGAGTGTATTAGTGTGTTCAGAGCAAAGATAAAACAAAGAAGTTAAAAAAAAAATTTACCTCCATTTGCAGAGCTTCAGCTAATCCTCGAAGAGCAAACTTAGACGATGAGTACGCAGTAAAGCCAAATAACCCTAATTGTCCAGCCTGGGAGGATACAAAGACAATTCTGCCCATCCTTCTTTCTTTCATGGTGGTTATCACTGCGCGGCTGGGGTATACGCTGCCCAAATAATTTATATTCATTAATCTCTAAGGGGGAAAAAGATCACAAGTATTATTTGAAAATTTTCAACCTTTAAGGCACTTAACACTTAACAATTCAATTAGTGTTCATTAAATACCTACTACATGCAGGATATTGTACTAGATGCTTGGAGATCCAATAGCAAAAGTGAAGGAATCCCTGCTCTCAAAGAGCTTTTAATCTTTTGGAAGATACAACACAAAGAGAAGACAAGACAAGACAAGACAAGAAAAGAGGAGAGAAAAAAGGAGAGGAGAGGAGAGAAAGAAGAAGAGAGGAGAGAAAAAGGAGAGGAGAGAAAAAAGGAGAGGAGAGGAGAGAAAAAGAAGCTTCAGGACAGTAGCTTCACTTTAGCTATAGGATATGAGAACTCAAAAGTCAAGTCAACTTGCCTGGGATCACACAGCTAATAAATGGCAAAGGTCACATTTGAAGTTGTTCTAACCACTGCACCTTCTAGGTGCACTAATGTGGTCCAGTCCTGGCTCTGATACTTGTTAGTTGTGGAACCTCTGGCAAATTAATTCTCTTCTCAGCTGCCTCATCTGTAAAATGGGTATAATAGTAGATGTATTCCCCAATGTGCAGGGAGTCTTCAGGGAAGGCTTTGCACAGGAGGCTGCTGTATCAGGGCTGAGATTTAATAAGGAGTCTAAGCCACAGAAGTGAGGAGAGGGAATATTGGGGGCCATTTGTGCAAAGGCCTGGTGATGGAAGATAAAGAAACTGAATTCAAGGCTAATTTGCCAGAAGGGTAATACAGAATTAGTCTAGGAAAGATAGTGTAGAAGGTTTTGAAAGCCAAAGAGGGAATTTGCATTTCATCCTATATGTGGAAGTCATTGATGCTTCTTGAGCAGAAGAAAGACTAAGGGAGATCCATGTTTTAAGAAAATCAATTTGGATGACTGGGGAAAAGGGGAAAAACCAGAGGAAGAAAGAACAATATTAGTTGCCTCTACTAAGAAACTCAACTGCAGAATTACTACTGACACTACAATTATAACATGAGCCTTATTCTGGCAACTGAAGTTATTTATGCCAGTAAAAACTGGCCAAACAAGCTTTCTTCTGATAAACTTAGGTGTGTTGCAAACAAAAGTAGGTGGTGTCTCTCTCTTTTTTTTTTTTTTAAAGAGAAGTGTTTTGATAAGAAAAATATATTCATTATAAATCCCAACACTGGATTTGTCCCCCAAAGAAAGATAGCCAGGATTCTGCATGTGAATCAAGAATATAGTTTACTTTTACATAAATCTCATCAATCTGGGGAAATTTAAGAAAGAATCTTTAGTTTTCATTTGAAAATCAATCAAAAAATGTTATTCTACATATGCAATTTGCTATGTAAAAATAGTTGAAATAGAATATCTTAAAACTAAATAGAAATAAACCATTTAATTTAGAGAATGAATCCAAAATGATATTTGTATCTTACATATTCATAATAAATCCACATTTGAAGTTCATTATACCAGAGAATGGAATATTCCTTTCTAGGAAATGCCTGGAGGGGAGATTAAAAGGAACAAGCTAAGCAAGGATCAGAGGCCCCAGAATATAAGCCTCTTTTCCACATTATGAGCATGATTTTTTTTTGGGAAAAAAAAAAAAGACCCATCTATGGGAAGATTCAGGAGCTAAAAAGGCCATAGGGCCCAAAAGAGAGGCTGGGTCAACTCCAAATGGGCCCTCTCACTAGTCTTGGAAACTGGGACAGAAAAGCTACTGTCCAGGCCTATTTTCCACTTACCCAATAAAGAACAAAAAAGATGTTGATAAAAATTTAATTTTCAATGGGAAACTGTTCAATGGAAATTCAACCATGAGAATTAATTTTCCTCAACCCCATTTACTTTACATAATTTATTTCCTCAATCATCTTACTTTTAATCATAAATGTACACAAAAACACATGCACATAATGCTTCTATCACAAGGCTGTTGAAAAAAATTTTAAATTTAAAATAAAAATTTAATTTAATTTTAATTTTAAATCTTAAATTTTAAAATGTAAAATGATTTGTAAAACTTTAAAGTGTTAACCAAATGTGATCTATTATTATTATTGTGCATACTTCCACTAAACATACACATATTAATTTTATCTAGCCAGCATGTAAATGTACACATTTTCCCCTAGGAACACAGAATCTTAGTAATGGAATAATTTTTAAAGTTGCTTTTTTCCCTTTGTCCCAAACAGTACAAGAGCTTAGCCAATCTCTTCTTTCTAAAATTGGCTTAAATCCTCCAATTTCTTAAACTGGCCATTTCCAGAGTCAGCTTACCTCCTTTCTCTTATAATCTCATCTTTGACTATTAGTTTTCTCTTAGATATTTCCCTCCAATCCATTCTAAATACACTATAGGAAAAAATTAATTTCATCAATTGTTTTTCATAGGTTAAATGGAAAATGGACCTTTTTTACCTAACTGATAAAGTTGCTTTAAATTACTATTTATAACTTGGTGATCTGACTAAGTAGGAAAACTGGTAGAACCCAAAATGAACTCTGGTTTAATGAAATAATTTGGATGAAAATCTAGGAGATTTTACTACTAACGTCAAATTAATAGAACTGGATTCTGGGTGTTTTAGGTTTTCTTAGCTGAAACAAGAAAATGTAACATATCTCAAAGGAGAAAGAGGTCACTGTTTAAACTGTAATGGAAATTTCAATAATACATTAAGAAAAAAAAAACAGTTATCAGGTTAAAAATTGTGCTTTAGAGAATATAAAACTTAAGGTATTTCTTTTTTAGGCTGAAGTGAAACTCTAAAAGTGCTTCAATGGTGAGAGTCCTACATATAAGTTGTGATAAGCATAGGTAGGTGACATGGTAGATAGAGCACTAGCCTTGGAATCAGGAGCAACTGAGTTCAAATCCAGCCTCAGTCACTTAGTAGCTATATCACTTTAGGCAAGTCACAACTCCATTTGCTTTCACAAAATAAAAATAAAAAAAACGTTGAGATGGTTCTAAGAGCAGGCATTTACCATTCCATTATCCCTAATTTTAAAGGTTTCAAGAAAGAGCCTACTGTTTTCAACTAGCAGCATTAGAGTGCATTTCACATATTTAATTATTAAAGGAAAAGCATTCTTACTTACCTCAAAATAATTTATTTCAAGATCTTCAAATTTTCCTGAAACTGATGTCCCAGCACAGTTTACAAGCATGTCAACAGGGCCCAGCTTCTCTTGTGCCTATAAAAAAGGTCATCGCTGCAGGTGTCTTGGTTAATAAAAGATGTGAAACTCTTAAAAATGCAAGAAAATCATTTCAAATACTAACAAATTCTTTCATTTACCCCAGGTAATGAAATAATAAATGTAAAAAAAATGCTGATATCCTGACCCAAAAGACCAAAACTCTTACTTGTTTAATGACATTTTCCACTTGTCCATAATCTTGAGATACATCGACTGAGATACAAAGCACGACCTAATAAAATAATAAATACATTTAAGTGCCTGCCAATCTATTTCTAAGTAGCTTTACTTTGAAAAGAGCCAAGTTCTTAATGTGGAAATATGTTTACATGATTGCATATATATGACCTATATCAGATTGCTTGCTATCTTAGGGGGAGGAATTAGGAGAAGGAGAAAAAAATTTAATCTCAAAATCTTATGAAAATTAATGTCGAAAATTACCTTTAAACATATTTGGGAAAAAAGAGACAATTTTTCAATAATCAAGTTCAAGAAAGTTTCCAAATGTATGGGCATGTATTTGAAGTGAGCTAACAGAGCATTTATTTAGCTTCCAGGAAAAACAAGCAGAAAACAATGTGTTCAAAATATTAAAACCTTAGCAATATTGTATCTGTCAATGATTGCTCTTTGATCAAGAAGCTGTGATTTCAAATCAGATGCTAAACATCAAATTCGGAGAAACCAAGAGTTAGGTAAGTAGCATGTCACCCCAACCCACAAGCATCTTAGTTCCAAAACAATTTGAATTAGGAAAGAAGGCAGTCTGGTCAAGGGTGAAGTCACTGAGGCTATTAAAGTTTCATGATCTAGGATGAGAATCCCAGATCATTTTCAAATACTAAAAGCAAATCAAGTTCTCATCTTATGGTTTAGCTGTTCTGATCAATACAATGATCTAAGACAAGTCTGAAGGACTTATGATGAAAAAAATGCTATCAATCACCAGAAAAAGAACTGATGGAGACTGAATGTAAATTGGAGTATATTTTTACTTTATTCTTCTTGGGGGGAGGGGAGGTAATGATGGTATTTTCTTTTGCAACATGGCTAATATGAAAATGTTTTGCATAACATAAGCTATATCAATTTTTTTGCCATTTCAAAGAAAGGAGATGGGGAGAGGGAGGAAAGGAATTTGGAACCCCTTTTTAAGTTAATATTATATTTTCTATGTGTTGAGAAAAATTTAATGAAATAAAAATATATTGGGGGAAAAAGTTCTCATTCTATATGTCAGGATTCCTAATAGAAGTCCTACCTTGGACCTATTGATCCAACAAGAAACATTTACTAAGACTTACTCTGTGCAAAGCAAGAAGGAAAGTCCAAAAGTGGATAAAAAAAAAAAAAAGTGGCTTTGAAGTGAAGAAGACCTGGCTGGCTTATATGAATAAAAACTAGTCATTTAATTTTCTAGTGACCCTAGGCAACTACCACCTAAGCCTGTGATAATCAATAAGCATTTATTAAATGTCCATCTGCCAGGCACTGTTACAGAATTCACTAAAGTACCAAAAGGAATTCACTAAGCACCAAAAACTTCTATTTTAACTTTTTTTTTTCTGAAAACTTAAAGTTTAACCTCACCTTGGGGGAAAAAAATTATACCTTCAAAGTTTTTAGAAGCCAACTCCCAAGGGTCAGCCTATCTAGACAGGCATTCTAAATTCTAAAATTCCTCCTATACAAGCACAGATATGACCAAGATATACAGTAAAAAGAAGGCATTTCTTGCCACCTGCCCCATAGAAGTTTGTGTGGTCATTCATTCAACTGATTTTGCTTAGAAAAATGTCTTTATTGTCTGAAATTGTTATCTAAAAATCTATGTTTCTGTCTATATGTGTTTTCTGTTAATGATTTCAGTTCCAAAGCAACTAGAAAAAAATTTCAGCCACTTTAAAACAGTCTAACAAGCACTTTAATTAGAAAAATTCTATAATCTTATAGGTATGTGTTGGTAGCTGAAGCCATACATTTACCTTGGACCAGCCTGATTAGTACATAAAATGGGTACAGGAAAGTGATTTACCTGTTTATCATTAATAGAGTGTTTTTCAATTTCTTTCTTTGCCTGGAGCAACTTGTTCTGAAATTAATGGAAAGCAATTAGTTTGGATGATTTATTTTATTTCTTGGTGAGAGAGGAAGTAGCTCATAATATAAACATTTATTAAACAGTAGGAAAAAACTTAGAAAAGTACAATATAGCTCTCACCCAAACTCTTAACAATATCATAACTAGCACATTATAACCAAGACTCTTTAAAATGATCTGGAATTTCAACAGAATGTCATTTAACCCCAGGTCTTCTTAAACTTTTTGTACTCCCCATCTCTTTTCACACAAGAACTTTTTACATAATCCCAGGTATATAGGTATATAAAATAGGTATACGAATCAAATGATATGATAATAAATCATAATTTCATAACCCCTACAATGAGTTATACAATCCTATATGGAATCATGATATACAATTTAAGAAACTTTGACTTATTCCCCCATTTATGATTGTTCCTCAAGGACTGTCATTTTCAAACCCTACTTCCTGACCCCAATTTTTTCATGGAACCAATTAATGATATCTTGCTGGCTATATCTATAGGAAGTGTCAATTCTCTTGTCTGTAGGCACCAATTAATTAAACTTACTCCTGTATGAGAGCATAAATAAGAAAAAAAGTTTTTTTTTTAAAGTTTGAATTACAGTATTAAATGATGAGTGAACATCTTGCATATGAATAGTTAAATCAGTCCTATTTCATTATGTAAAGACACAAATGCAAGCATATGGTCATTTTGCACTACTCAAATTACTATGGTTATAAACTTATAATTCTATATTTTGAACTTTACTTTGGATCTTTGGATGTTCTCAGAAAAATCTCTAGGCTTTAGGCCAAATGGTATCGATATTTAAATCATTTTTTTTTTTTGCATTATTTGAAACTACTTTCCATAATGGTTGGACCAAGCTTATCATTTCCTATCACAAAAGAAGTATACTCTGATAAGTCTGCAATATAAAGAAACCATATATTTTAATTTTAGGTATCCTAAAGGCAAATAATATGAAATTCACATATCTCTTTTCAAATTGACTTTGTGAAATATTGTTTTATGGCTACAGATCAATTGGTGAAATAGCCATTAATAGATAATGAGAATACTCTCAAACTCAAATGGATCTGGGAACTAGTAGTTATGAAAAATTCCTTCCATGATGCAGATCACAACCTTTACATAGCTGGCAATCTTGTGTTTGCCTCTCTCCTCCCATAAGTTCACACTCCAGGGCATCAACCAAGGCAAAGTACTACAGGATTTCCTCACTGTCTCCTAACATAGGATAATAGTGGAGTACTCTATGCATTTGTCAATCTTTGATCTTTCACATAACTAGCTTATCAAAACCCATATGATTCTTTGATAACTGACAGCTTTTTTTACACTGGTTGTAAAGTACTACTTGCTCTTGCCTTCCATGAGTTCACCACTGCCCCTGTGTAAGATTCATTTTTACTTCTTCATAGACTATTATATTACATGCCTAATTGCCATAAAGTAATACAGTATTTTAAAATGTATGTTTTCATGGGAAGTTTTGGGGTCAATAAAAAAGTTTTGTAATTTCCTAAAAGGCAATCCAAAGCATCCTTCTTCTCCCTATTGTACTGGATTGTCTGTCTGTTTTTCTCTCACACGCACAGCCCCCTATAGGTTTGCCATTCAAATATATATATGTATGTATGTGTGTATGTATGTATATATATGTGTGTATATATATATATATATATTTCCCAGAGTATTTTATATATACATATATAAAATTATATATACATTATATGTATATAATACATTATATGTATATATAAAATACTCTGGGAAATAAAGATTTTTTTAATCCAGTTAATCTTTTCTGTAAGGATGGGCAGGTCAAACTCTCTCTAAAACTTGATTCAATCAGTATAAAGTTACCTGAAAATCAGTCACTTGATGTCTTGCCACTGGATCCCAAAAGCTCTGGAGGACAGAGTGAGGCTGATAATTGTGCACAGTTTTGCCTCACTTAAATAAAATTGACTTGCAAATCAAGACATCAACTTCTTGATGTCATTGGTCTACTTCAAGAACAAAAGATGAACAATGCCTGAAAACAGAAGCTTTGGAATATGGCCACATTCATAGAAATTCTGTTTTCAGCTTGGACACTGAACTGGATTTCTTCTACCACAAAGATAAGCGGCAAGCATATACCTCACTACTTTATTATGCCTTATCTAGTGTTTATTATCACAGGATTATTTCTGTAACATCTCTTGAGTAATCTTGAGTGATTTTGATGGATAGGAGATATTTTGTTGGAAAAGAACCTGTAAAGTGGCATTTTCTTCTATCAATCAATCAACAAGCATTCATTAAATTCCTTTTGTTTACCAGATACTGTGCTAAGCCCAGGGGTTACAGTTACAAAGAATGAAACAATCCCCATTTACATTCTGATGGGGGGAGGGAGGAATACGTACAGCATCAATATAAAATGAAATAGAAATATAATAAATATAATTAAGTACAAGATAGCTTGGAAGGAAGGAAAAAAGGAAGGAGAGAGGGAAAGAAAGATGGAGGGAGAAAGGTAGGAAGGAAAGAAAGGAAGAGAGGAAACAAATGTTTTAAAATTTAAATTTTTTAAAATTAAATTTTTACTAATATTTTCTGTTTCTTATTTCATCATAGTTATCCCAAATATATCTCCTAGACATTCCTGCTCCCTCCCAGAAAGTCATCCCATATAACAAACAGTATTTTTAAAGGGGGGGGGGGGGGAACAGTACAACTGATATTTTATACACACATACACACACACACACACACACACACACACACACACACGTATACTGAAAAAAATCTAAAAATATATGCAATGTGTAACACCTGTGGACCTTCCAGCTTCATGAAGGAGTGAGTTGTAGGTATGTCCTCTCATATCTCTTCACTTAGTTCTGTATGATCTTAAATTCACTTTTTGTTTTTTGATGTATATTCATTTTCATATATTCCATTTATATATAATTTACTATTTATATAGTTAAGTAGGGTTTGGAAATGACGGTCCTTGAGGAACAATCATAAACGGGGGAATAAGTTAAGTCAAATCCAATATATTCCATTTATTCCATTGTTAGGACAATATTAAGAGTGTGAATCTGTAAGATCAAAAGCACGGAAGGGTATTTGATCAGTAGGGAAGTTCAGAAAAGGGAAGGGTTTGTGGGAAAAGTCAAGTCAAGTCAATGTTAAGCACTTACTACATGTCAGACGTGATATCTCCAAGCAATAGGGATAAATGAGAGGGAAGAGGTGTAACTGTGTGGAGGAAATAATGGCGAAGTCGAGAGAAGGCAGATTCCTTCCTCAAAATGGAGGTTCTTGAAAGAACTAACTAATGGAAGAAGACTTTAGGGGGAAGAGAAAAAGCACCTGAAGCTTAGGGAAAAATTAAGAAAATGAAGGATGGATAGATTAGAACATTCCTCAAAATGGAGATTCCAGGAAGAACCCACCAATAGAAAAAAGGGTGAAGGGAAAAGGAAGCCAAGTCATGGGAGCAATGTCAGGGGAATGATAATAAGTTCAATCTCCTACAGGTTAGCTTTAGATCTTTGGGAGATCCAATTTGAAACATCCAGTAGACAACTGTAAGCTCTGAGGAAAAACCGGGGTAACTAGGTGGCAAAATAGTTAAAAGTACTGAGTATAGAGACAAGAGGACCTAAATAAAAAGTAGGCATCTGACACTAACTAGTTATGTAACCCTGGCCGAGTCATTTGATCTCTGCCTTGGTACCTATCTCACAGTTATTATGAGGATCAAATGAGATAGTATTTGTAAAGTGTTTAGTACACTGCCTGCCAAAGAGTAAACATTATATAAATCCTTATTCCCTTTCTTTATATCATTATTTTATGTTATATATATTGTGTTATATGTTTAGGTATATATATGCATATATTCACATATTTACATCTGTATATATATTCACAAGGTGTATCTACATGTATATTTATAAAATGATATAATTATTATACATTTATACTTTCTATGTTCAGTTTGTGTGTGTGAGAGAAAGAAAAGATTATGTACATAGACATAATAGTTAACTTCATGGTAACTGAAGAGGTTATCAAGAGAAAATATAGATAGAGAAAAGAAGACACAGGACAGAACTCTGAAGTACACTCACATTTAGAGAACATACTATGGGATAGCTTTCTATCAACAAATAGTAGGCACATAGGATCTTATAATCTCTAGATCTGTGACATAAGCAAAGATGCTGAGTAGCATTTGCAGAAGCCAGCTTATTCCATACTGATAAGATGTACTCAGTTCCTACATACGTGACTAAAAGATTTTCTGTTGATGCACATACAGGTAGAAAATTTATTGAAGCTCTCTCTCAATCTTCTTTTCCAATATTAATAAGAAACAAGATTTTCCTCCCATACCTTTTGTAATCTCCTAGTTCATTGGATATTAGTCCTTTAACATGCTCACAACTGTATCATTTCCAGCATGGATTTCCTCTTGTAGATGCTTAGCTAAATCTGATTATTTCTCCCATCTTTGTTATTTTTAGTACCACTTCTATCTCTTCCATGTACACGGCAGAATTGTAACATTAGGGTCCATTGTGTCTGACTGAGAAAACATTTTGTTATCATGACTTTTACAAATTTCTCAATTTTTCTTATTTGGTGTTTTTTTTTTTTTTTTGTTTTGTTTTGTTTTGTTTTGTTTTTTAATGCTTAAAAACACTTCAGATGACTTGCTTGGTTAGATATCTTGCCAAGGTATTGTTGTTTTTAACTTGTTTTATTTCTCTCTGCTTTGGGATACTGCTTATAACTGTCTATTATCCTTCTTCATGAGATTTTGCAAATGAGTTTGCAAATTAATTTGTAAATAAGTTTACAAATGAATGTTGCATTTAGCAGTGATCTTTCTGTGATTCAGAAGTAATACAGAGGTTTGCTAAGATGTCTAACTGGTACTTTTGATCTCCTAATTATGGCAATTAATTTACATTGATTAAATTTTTAAATAAAAACATAATCAGTGTCAGTGTTAATTCCACTGATCAGTTCACATTTGATTGTCAATTCTTTGCTTAAATAGTTCGAGGTTAAGTTGTTTCAGTTGTACCCTCTCATCTTTTTTTCACTATTATATTTTATTTTTGTTTTCAACTAATTATGATCTTAGCTCTAACCATTCAATGATCTGACAATACACAACTGCCTTGAGGATATCAGACAGAAATTTAATACAATCTATAATTGTCACATTCTATATGGATATACAAGTAGCACGTGTGGGATGTCAAAAACAGCAAGAAAAAAAGATAGATGAGTTATTTTGGTCCGGGCTCTGCTAATTATAAGTCATGGGACCCTATTAAAATTATTAATTCATGTCATAACAAAATTATTATTGGCTCTCATCCTATAAACATTCAAAATATAAGCAAGCCCACCAACCATGTTAAGACCATTGGTAGTCTGAGAGCAGACCACACTTGTGGATATAAATGCCATTTTTAGCAGAAGTAGATCATGGTTCACCCTGTAAAACAGTGAGTGAATCTATAAGTTTAAAATAATAAATGAATTTTACCTCATTTCTTGCAACCAGAGTTATGAATGCTCCTTGCTTATAACACTCAATTGCAATACATTTTCCAATGCCACTGGAACCTCCAGTAACCTAAAAACAAACAAAATCAAATAAATGCAATAAAATATCAATTTTTTTTACTTCCTTTGAGGGAAAGATTACTTAAGATAGATATTTATCAAAGATTTAAAAAAAAAACAAAGATACACTAGGCAACATGGATCTATTAAAATGTGCCTTGTCAATGTCACATGAAATGTATTTGAAAGTAATTTACAGATTGGATAGCATCAAACATGTAACAGAGCAACACTGTAAAGGATAAACATTGAGCTGTTCTTGAAACTTGATCCATGACAGAATCAAATTATAAATCAAACACTTGCAATTATTTATCCTTAAGTCCTTTCCATGGAAGATACTTTATAAATCTAACAATCAAATTTGCTCTGTCTCAAGGCCCAATCTAAGTGTGGTTTTCCCCCAGCCCTATTATGCCAAAGCCATAAAATCTCAAGACTAGAAGGGACAGTTCCAAAGCTATCTAGTTCAATTTCAACAATATCCTTGCCTAATTCTACTTGGAAATCTCCAGTGATAAGGTCTTTCCCCTACTTCCCAAGGCAGCTCCTGTCCCCTACCCAGCACTACCCAGAAGGATTTCTTTAAACAAGAGTCAAATTCTATTTCTCTATAATCTACTGGTCCTAAGTCTGCCCTTTGAGGCCAGACAAAAGAATCCCTCTTTCACATGACAATCTTTCAAATACTTAAGACAGCTATCCTGTTGACAGTTTCCTAACTAAACACCCCCACTTTTTTCAATATCTAGGTGACACAGTAGATAGGGAGATGTAAGGAAGTCCTGAGTTTAAATTTGGCTTTGACTAGTCACTTAACCTGTCACTAATCTCTTTGGTTTCCTCATCTATAAAATGGGGATTATAACAGCAATTACCTCACAGGACTGTTGTGAGCATTAGACAGGAATATATTTGAAAAGCACTTTGCAAACCCTGAAAAGCTACAAAAACGCTAGCTATTGTTGCATTATTATAAATATTAGATATTATCATTATTATTGTTCAACCAATTACCCCTGAATGACACAGTATCTTGTATAGCTCTCTCTTTCCTCCTTATATTCCTACAATGAGAAGTATGGCATTTGGTTAAATTGGAAAGATCAGGTAGCTTTATTAAAAGATCACTGTTAGAACTCAGAACTAGTCCAATTCAATTCAATTAAGGATACTAAGTATCAATGTCCCAGACCACTATACTAAACACCAGGAAGACACAGTAAGGTATCTTCCCCATTCTCAGGGAATTTATAACTAGCAGAATAGGAGACATACACAAACTTATACATGAAAGATGCACTGAAGAGGTTAAAACATAATATAATGGGAGATCTAAATGGGAAAAAATCTATTACTAACTTGTAGAAGCCAGGGTAGACTTCCTTATATTAAGTTGAACTTTAAAGAAAAGATAAAAACATTTAAAAAATAACAACAGAAAGTAGAGTGAGGCATCCTATATATATAGTATGAGCAAAGGCAAAGCCAGGAACGTTGGGGAGGATAGGGGGGTTATAAGTAGGCTTGTTTGACAGAATAGTTTGAGACAAGCCTTAGAAGTTAGGGGGTCCTGGATTGCTCCCTAATATCTATTTTAAAGATATTTAAATATTTACACATTGTCTCTCCTTGTTAGAATATAAGCTCCTTAAAGGTAGAAACTAGCTTTTGTCTTTGAATTCCCAACATCTAGTACAGTGCCAGGAAAACAATAGGCACTTGATAAATGTTCATTCTGATTATTTGGACTTCAGAGGCAGGGTTGGAAGTAGTCAAGTCAACAAGGATTTGTTAAGCATTTACTGTGCTTAGTACTAAGACTACAAGCATAAGCCCAAACAAAAACAAATCTCTACCCTTGAAGAGCTTATATCCTAATAAGAGAAGAAAATACAGGAAAAAAAAAAGGTGAAAAGTGGTGAAGAGGAAGGTATTTTACAATTCTGCTCTATGGGATCTGCTTTCACTGAGACATGATGAAGAAAAAAGTCCACAAAATAGAAGCAGAACCCAGATAGGAATGAAGGCATGAGCCTTCCTTGGTTACAAAAAGGAATTGACCAATCAGATGAAGGGCTACAGGGATAGAGTGATCTTTCCTGATCAGAAGGCTGCTGAATCCTTTAGATCACAAGAGCATGGTGGAGCCCAGAGAAGAATGAAAAACCAAACATTGCTAGTCTGGATACTTTCTTAAAATGGTAGTTCCAAGAGGAACTCACCAATCAAAAATGAATATGATTTTTCTTGGTAGGCAGTAGAGGGGTTTTGAGCAGAGAGTAATACAAATCGATGCATAAGAAATATGTCTGAAAATAGAGCGATGACTAAGGAAGTAGAGAAGGCACTTGAGAGAAGATTGGAAATATTATAAAGCATTCCAATAGCCCAGAGCAGGGGTAGTATGAATAGAACAAAAGAAACAAATGTGAAAGATATTATGTACAATTGACAGAATTCAGTAATTAAGAAAATATAAGATGAGTTAGAAAAAAATCAAAGCTATTACTATATCCTCTGTTATACAACTAAAGTTTCAGACATATGTTGGAGTAAATGTCCAGGTACATCAAAAGGATTGGGTAAATAATAATATCCATCCATTTGTCTGGGATAATACTACTAACAAATAGTAAAGGAAGAGTAGATTTGGGGAGAAAATAAGATCAACTTTGGGTAAATCAACTTTAAAGTTGAAGTACCAGTTGAATATTCAGTTAGAGATGTTGGTCTGAAGGTTGAGTGAGACATCAGGGTCATTCAATTAAATTCACTGATTATTCATTGTGTTTACTATATGTAAGTCTCCTCTCCAGAGTACTGAAGATACAAGGACAAAAAACAGACAGTTCTTACTCTCAAGGAAGTTACCACTTTCTACTGGGAGAATGCAACATAAAACACAGACAAAAATAAGATAATTCCAAAGGGGAAAAAGAAGAGATCAGGAAAGGTTCTGGACATAGACACAAAGCTATTTTAAATGAAGGAACTTGGAAATGAAGACAGATTATATCCCATATGGAGATACGACGCTTGAAAAAGGCATGAAGATGAAAAATAGCGTGTTGATTTCAGAAAATATTCAATAGGCCAATTTGTCAGCAATATTGAGTATGTGAAGTAGAATGGGGGTAATTATTCTGGAGGGAGAAGAGATCTTCAATACCATCTAATTTAATCCCTCATTTTACAGATGAGGAACTACTTTGCGGAGGGATGAAGTGATTTGCCTAAAGGAAGAGAAATTCTCTTTTTTTTACTGATTTTCAGTTGTTTTTCAGTTGTGTCTGACTGTCATGACCCCACAAAACATAATAATAATAACTAACATTTATATAGCCTATACTTTGTGCCAAACATTGTATTAAGCACTTCACAGTTATATTTCATTTGATCCTCAAAAACACCTTGGGATGTAGGTTCCACAATTATTCTCATTTTACACTAAAGGTGTATTGCCAGGTCTAAAGTTAAGTGAACATTAAGTGTCTGAGGATATATTTGAACTCAGGTCTTCTTGCTTCCATGCCCAGTGCTACCTCAATGCACCTATTTCTTTCTATTCACACTACCACCACTTAAGATGAGGCTCCTCTTCATCTCTTACTTATATGATTGCAATAGTCTCCTGACTGATTTCCCTCCTACAAGTCTTTCCCTATTGCAAACCATCCCCCACACAACTGCCAAAATGACTTTCCTGAAGTACAGGTCTAAGTGTCAAAATGACTCATCTCCACCCATACTTCTCAATAAACTTTCCTGGTTCTCTATTACCTCTCCTGTTATGATACCTTGTATTTGGGCTTTAAAGCTCTTCACAACTAGTTCTCTTCAGTCTTCTTCCAGTTTTCTCCCCTCCACATACACTAAAATCCAGCCATATTGGTCAACTTGTCCCTGATACATGAAGCTCCTCTTCCACCAGCCTTTGAACCTGCTCTTTTCTGCTTAGAATGCTTATTACTCCACCTCCAGCTCTTGCTTCAAGAGTCAGTTCCAATAAAACCTTTTGAAGGAGACCTTGTCCAGTTCTACTGATTGGTCAACAAAGATTCACACTGCATCCTGGATCATCATCAGTCATCTAGACCTCTGTTTTACAGACTCTGGAGGAGATAATGAGGCAGAAGACTTTGCACAGCTCTATCCCACTAATATCAGTTCACATGCAAGTCATCACCCTTAGGGTGTCACTGGTCCTCTTCAGGAATGAAGGATGAACAACAACAGCTCTTAATGCTTAGTTACTTTGAATCTACTTTGTATGTATCTTTTATATGCAGACATATTTCTTTATATGTGAGTATGTATATACATGTATACACACAAAACACAGGCACACACACACACATTGCCTCCCCATTACAACATAAGGCTCTTCAAGTCAGGGGCTATTTTTGCTTTTTTCTTTGTATCTTAGCCCTCAACACAGTGTCTGATATATAGAAAATATTTAATAAATGTTTGTTGAAACACTAAGATCACCTCATACCTATCAAATTGGCTAATAGGATAGAAAAGGAAAAATTATAAATGTTGAAGAGGATGTGGAAAATTGGGACACTAATTCACTGGTGGTAGAAATGTGAACTGATCCAACCATTCTGAAAAACAATTTGGAACTAAGCCCAAAAGGCTATCAAACTGGGCATGCCCTTTGATCCAGGAATGCCATTACTAGGTCTGTATTTTCAAGAGATTTTTAAAAAGGCAGAGGGAGAAGGAATTTATGACCTATTATTTATAATAGCTCTTTTTTTGTGGTGGCAAAGAAGTAGAAATTGGGTGTCCATCAATTGAGGAATGGCTAAACAAGTAGTATATGATTATAATGGAATATTACTGTACTAAAAGAAATACTGAACAGGTGGATTTCAGAAAAATTAGGAAATACTTATATGAATAGATGCAAAATGAAATAAGCAGAACCGGAACATTGTACAAAGTAACAGGAATACTGTATGATGAATGATCAAGTGTAAATGACTTATTCTCACCAATACAATGTTACCAAAAAATTCCAAAGGACTCATGATGAAAAATGCTATCTCCAGAGAAAGAATTGATGGAGTCTGAATGTAGATTGAAGCATATAATTTTTCACCTTCTGTATTTCTTATTTTTTTCTTTGCATTTGTATCTTTTTTCATAACATGGTACTATGCTTTATTTTTGGAAAGGTATAACTTTTAATAAGTTGCTCACTGTCTCAGGGAAACAGAACGTTGTTTGTTGAACATTTAGTTGTTAAAAAAAAAAAAAAGTTTGTTGACTGACCCATGAACTCACTGTTCCAAACAAAATAGTTTGTGCAAAAGAAGTATGGGCTTTCCTACCTCCATACGTTTGCTCATGTTTTTCTCTATAGCTGGAATGTCCTCCTGCTTCATCTTTACCTATCCTAAATCTCCTACTAATCCTTTAAATCAAGGCTTTTTAAACTTTTTTTCCATTTGCAACCCTTTTTGACTGAGAAATTATGTGACCCCCAAATATTGAGGCACATAAGATAGGTATACAAATCAAACATTTATTGATAATAAATTATAATTTCCTGACCTCCATATTCAGTTACATGAACCACATGGGATCATGACCCATTAAGAAATTTTACTTTAAATCAATGCTAAATGCTGTCTCTATACAGTCTTCCCTCTCATATTTCACACAGAACATTGGTAAGTCTTTGACATACTTTTCCTATAATGTGCCTTGTTATAATTATCTATGAAACTCCATATAGGCAGAGATTGTGAAGTATCTAGGGTTTTTTTAGCCCTTAGAGAGGCCTTTATAATGAAGTAGGAAAAGATCTGACCTTGGACTTGGGAGATTTAGTTCTAATCCTACTCTGCCATTTATCTATGATCCTGAACAAGTTACTCCATTTCTCTCTCTCTTTCTCATTTTCAGTTTCTTCATCTATGAAATGACCATAATCATGCTTGTACTACCAGTATCTCAAAAGGCTGATGTAGGGAAAGAGCTTCATAAACCTGAATAGCCACTCCCATTCATATTGCTTATTTATTATCATTACCTCCCAAGTGCCAAGCATTGTGCCCTATTTACAACACACAGTTTATGCTTCAGAACTTTGCAAAGTTGAAATATGAAAGGAACCAAGGGACCAAGAAGGGAAGAGATACAGGACAATTAACATTTATAGTTCAACCAGAACAGGAAGAAGATACTTTTGAAATGGCTAGGAGAGACCCAAGTAGAACCTAGTTAAGACAGTAGAATGGACAAATGGCAACTCAGGGCTGGTAAGATGAGAGGCTACCAGACTATTGTTGTAATCTGGGAGCCACCTGCCAGTGGCTGCTAGAGTGCTAACTCAGACCTGTAGAATGGATCTCTTCATGTGAGAGGAAGATGATACAAAGAGACGCAGTTGCATTATCTGATCTCTCTCCTCTTCCCTCTGCCTCCAATTTATTTCATTCCCAATCCACAAGGAACAGTTGTATCAGTAAAGGCTGCTTTGCAACTCCTTCAAATGTTATGATTCACAGCTGTAGGGGCTCTCGGAAAAGTGGCCTGCCCCTTTACCTAGGCATAGTCCTTAATAGACTATTTCACCTCTTCCAGAGATGTTTTCCCATTTATACCCAATTTATAGCAGCAAATGCTTTTTGGAAAGGTAAAAGCACCCTTAGTCACAAATGTTCACTGGAAAGAAGTCCATCCTCTTGAATATGATCTTTTGCATTAGATGACATGTTGGAATCATAAAAATTTGGGTAAAGTCATTTCTGAAAAAAACCAATAAGTGCAAAAAATTTTAATACTATTTTCCCCTAGTTTAACTCATGAGATATGAGAATTAGAAGAGACATGAAAGAGCCACCTTATCTAATCCTTCCATTTTACAGATGAAGATATATTAAGATTCAAGGAAGCAATATCTGCCGCTCAGTCATGTGCAACTCTTCACAATCTTTTTGGGGTTTTTGGTAAAGATATGAGAATGGTTTGCTATTTCCTTTTCCACTCATTTTATAGATGAGGAAACTGAGGCAAACAGGGTAATTGACTTGTCCAGGGTCACACAGCTAGAAAGTGTCTGAGGCCAGATTTGAACTTGAATTCTCCTCGCTCCTAGTCTGGTATTCTACCCACTGCATCACTTTAGATGCCCCAAGAAGCAGTTTATCTTACAAATTCATACAGCTAATTAGTGAAGAAGTAACAGGAATCCCAGGTTCCTGACTCCTTAACAAGTTCAGATTTCTTTCCATTATGCTATAAGAGTCAATAAATCAGGAGTTTTCAAAGCAGAGTCTGAGAACCCCTTGGGTTCCCTGAGACTCATTCAGGAGGTCAAAACTATTTTCAAAATAATAGATTTTCATTTCTAACATGGTAAATATTGATAGATAAGACTCATAAACAAAAGCTCTTTGGAGGATGCTCAATAATTTTTAGAACTAGGATTTGAACTCAAATCCTCTGACTGTAAAAAGCCCCTTTATTTTCACCAAACTAGGATTACAGCTCCCATTACTGCCTCACAAGTATGGCAAGGCTCAAAATGAAAAGATATGGGGAAGAACTCATCATACAAATGTAAAGTCTGTTTTCTGTGAGTATAGTGTTCTCCATTAGAGTTGCTGTTATTTGTCCTTCATTCTTGAAGATTGACCATGACATCAGGGAGGTGATGCCATGATATGCAAGTGAATTAGACTTAAGTGAGGGAGGGCTGTGCAGGGACAACTGCCTTACTTTTCCCTCCAGAGCTGCCGGAGTCCAGTGGCCAGACATAGATCAAGATGACTGGAGATGGTTCTAGATGCAATACATTCTATCCCATTGCATCTAGGAAGACCCTGATTTTTTTAAACTAAGGTCTTCAACAAATCCCAGTTAGTATTTTCTGTTAAGGAAGGTAGAATTGCACCATCGAGTGGGCGGGTTCAAAAATGACTCCAAGCAATCTCAGCACCCAGATTAACTCTTTCTTAACACAAATCTAATTCAAGATAGATACTTACAGAGTCAGTTTTACAGGTGAAGTGAGAAGTAAACCAGAACAGTTGTTGGGTCATTCAGAGTATCGTTCATTCTTCTAGACTACATTTGGGATTTTCTTGGCAAAGATCCAGGAGAGGTTTGTCATTTCCTTCTCCAGCTTATTTTAACAGAGAAGGAAACTGAAGCAAGCAGGGTAAAGTGACTTGCTCATGGTCATACAAGCAATAGGTGCCTGAGGCTAGCTTTGAACTGAGAAGATTTATCTTCCAGACTCCAGGCCTGGAGTTTTATCCACTTTGCCTCTGGTGTAACTAAGTAAAAGTGGAGAACCGAAAAAGGGAAACTAAATGCTATGTAATTGCCATAATCCATATGGGTCTTGAAAAGAAATAAAAAAATGTACCTCCCTCTCTTCTCTGCAGAGGTAAGGGGCAGAGTAGGGGTATACAACACTGTATATGCTATTAGATTCCTGAACTGCTTTTTCCCTTTGGAAATAATTTTAAAATATAAAAATAATAATAATGATAATAATACATGTGCTGATTCATATGACATTCCTATAAATTTAATGCTTGCTGGAAAAGAAATGGAGAGGAATACATTCAGAAGTCAAGGTTACATACAAACAAAAGCCTCATTTTAAAAAAATATACCCTTGACTATGTTGCTTTAAATTTATAAGTTAAAGGGGAAACTTTTCACACTGGGTTAAAAAAAATGCAATTACAATATTTATTGCCTGAATTGAAAGAAAAAAAAAGATGATGTCAGCTTTAGTTGCACTGAGCACAGGTGACAGACAGTTAAAAGCAACATTTTAACCTACTTAAAAAAAAAATCTCTTCCTTACCATTATATCAACTGTAAGATTTTTAAAAGGTTACTCACTCTTTTCTACCCAATTTTTGCTTTTTATTAAGGGCAATTAGGAAGACTGGTTGGCCTACTGGATTCTGTTAAAAGAGAGACAAAGAGAAAAGGTTTCTAAGGAACCTTTGAGCTCTCACATTCAATGTCTAGAGAAAAAAAAATTCTGATGAAAGGTATGGTTGGTGGAATGTCTTTCAGAGATTGGAATCACACCTCTTATTTTCTAATTCTTTCCTAAGAGGGAGCAGTAAAGGTTTCCTAACATTTACAGGCTATGATTAATTGATATATCTTTAAACAAATCCAAGAGTCCCTCTTGTGCCTCAATTTTACCATTTTTAAAATGAGAAAAAAAAAAAAGAGTAAAGGACTATTATGGGAATGGCTAAGTAAATAATTATGATGAATACTACCCTGAATGCAAGAACCTAATACTAATCTTCTCCTGTCTTGTCCCTTTCCAGAAAATCTCACAGGGGCAATTTTGCTTTCGGTTTCTTACCTAAAACGGTCTTACAAATTGATAGTAATCTCAGGGGAATTAGCATGTGCATTGTTTTTTACATTCTTGTATTATTTTTCCAGCATTCTCAAACACAGATTTTTAATATGGAATGGTTACAAATAAGACATTTCTCTATTTCTTTCGAAGCAAATATCAGAGAATATATTGCCTAATGTGTGGGCTACAGTCCAGACAATTTTAAGCTGAAGTTCCTTAAATTACTAAAAACAAGAAACAGTGTTAACTTTTCTAACTTAGTATACAGCCTCTATTGATGTTCTTTAGTGGATCCCAGGTCTGGAGTGAATCCTAAGTTTCACAAGGCTAGGTCAACAAAGCATAAACTCTAGAAGGCCATTGTTGTCTAGTCGTATCCAATTCTTCATGAACCCATTTGGAATTTTCTTGGCAAAAATACTGGAGTAGTTTGCCATTTCCTTTTTTAAATCATTTGACCAATGAAGAAAGGGGATGAAGTGGCTTGACCAGGATCACAAAGCTAGTAAATGTCTGAGGATGGATTTGAACTTGGTCCTCCTGATTTGAGGCCTATCATTCTATCCACTGCTCTACCTACCTGTCCCTAGAAACCCTACCAAAGAAGAAAAGCTTTGAGAATAGAAACAATGACATACTACATGTTTTCTGCCAGCAAACCTGACTCAGATTGTGAATAGTTAGTTCATCGGTCACAGTAATTCTTCAATGACTATCTATAGTTATATAAAGATGTCTAGGCAATGAAAAGTTCTTGAAAATACTAAACTATGATAAACAAAAATAGCTGACATTTGCCATCATTTTAAGGGTTGCAAAATACTGTACACACATTATATTTCATTTGCTACAATTCTATAAAGTAAGCACTTTGCGGGAAGTGGGAGGGGGGGAATTAAAGCTGGTGATTTCATTGGTGCCCACATGTAAACTCCCTCAGAAAATCAATAATCCTTCTATTTTGGAAAGTTGATTAGGTCCAAAGAGGTTAAGGTTAAGTATGAGAGATGGGATTTTAATTTAGGTGTCTTCTGACTTGCAAGTCCAATGTCTTTGCCTCATAAAAGATAATCTAGAGAAGATTTGTAGAAGGAATCAGATAAAAACTCATTAAGATGAAAAGTCAAGGATAGGTTGTAATCTGGAGGAAATAATACTAAGTTGATGGATTGATTAAAAGTGGAATAACTTAAAAGAGAATACAACTTTTAAAAACTTGCCCCTAAAGCATCTCTTCTTTAAAAGCTGAATGGTCAGAATTTTGAATTTTTTGAGTTATTTGTATCCTTCCTTTTATTTCCCTTCCTAAACACAGCACTGCTTGAAAATAAATGGAGTTTTATGAGAAGACATGTAAAGAAATGAATTTTGCCTCTCACTAACTCTTGCCCTAATTACAAATATAGACAAAAGTAGTGTTTTATAATAATTTTCTAGTACAAGGACTCAGGTTTCAAATGGCTAAGGGAAGTCACTTGCAAACCTTATCTGGATAGTTTGAAGATATTACTATTTCCAGTCTTCCTCCTAAATCCTCCTTCATCACCCTCTTTATTCATATTCAGGTTCTCCTCTCTTTGTTCCCCCTCTTTCAAACTGTCATAAGCTGTTATGCAATTTAAATGAGGAAATAGATGTCAAGGACCTAAAAAATGCCATGTAGATGTGAAGTGATATCATCTTAATAAAGGTGGGAATGTTAAGTCCACCAAATAAGGGTAAAACAAAACAAATAAACAACCCTTCCCTTCATTTCTAAAGGGCCTTTTGGATGACATTTAACCTTTTTTGGAAAAAGCCAAAATCATAATCATATTCCATACCCAAAGACACTTTTGGTGCACAAAAGTAGGAGAATAAGGGTGAGGACAACGGGGAATATATTATGTAGGAGAGAGGGGTTGAAAAGAAGCAACCGGAGTCAGCACAGGCACCTCAGTGGTGTTTGGGGAGGATTTTTCCCCCAAGAAAAAGCTATGGTGAGACACTTCCAAGATACCTACTGCTTCTGTACAAGAGAAGATCCATGGATCCCAGCTACCTCACTTAGCCCTGCCTTCTGTGGTCAGGCTTCGAGATTCTTCTCAATTGAACACACATTAGTTAACTAATCAGGCTTTTACCAGGCCTCTTCTTCAGAGCAGGCCTGCTGGAGTGTAAAGGACAAAGCCCTGGCCCAAATGTCAAAAGAGATGAGTTACAGACCCAGCTGTCCATTGCATGTCTTTGGTGAAATTGTTCCACATCTCTCTGTGCTTTAGCTGACTCATCAGTAAATCTGAGGATAAAAATATCTCTTCCCTTAGTTGCTTCAAGGATGACACTGTCTACCAAGCACTTGAGTGAAAAGTATTCTAAAAAAGACAAGGTATTATGGCATTATCTCCAGAGAGACAATCACCTTTAAGGTTTCCCTGGCCATCCTTCTCGGGTCTCTGCTACATACCCCAGCTCCTCCTCATAACGGCCCCTCCTCCTGCCAGTGGTTAATTGAATAGACGTGCTCTATGTGTACAGTACAGATAGAAGTAGAGAACCTATTGGATAGCGTATCACTCTCTGGTCTGTTTCAGGTGAGGGAGGGTGCAAACCAAATCTCCCGGTCCTTCACCAGTCTCGCACAGCCTAAGAGGGCTGACTGCGTCAGGTGACCTTCCAAATGGCCCTCCTTTCCATCCCTGCCAGGGCCTGGCAGCAGATACTGGCGCACCCGGAAGGATGAGGATGATACCCCCCAAACAGGAGCCCGAGCCAGGGTGTCCCTTCTCTCTTTCAGGGCTTTTCTGATGCGGTCACAAAAGGTCTTCCTGGTATTTGGGGATGCAACAGATGGGGGTGGGGGAGGCTACCTCGGGGCACCTGGAGAACGCTTGGTAATTGGGAAGGGAGTGAGAAAACCCTCAGGAAGGGGGAAAGGCAGCAGCGGAGGGAAGGGGGCGGGGAAGGAAAGCAAGAGGATTAGTCGAGAGCAAGGAAAGAATCGCTGCCCCGGAGAATTAGCAGCAGGAGCCACAGCGGCCGTGGGCGAAGGAGCGGGAGATTAGCAAGAAGCAGCGAGGTGAGGAAGCCGGCGAAAGAAAGCAGCAACAGGAGGCAGGTCTCAGCACAGCGTGGATGCCCCACGGGCCAGGACATCCCCCTCTCCCCCAGCCCCGTCCCGTCCCCGGGCGGGTCTCGGTCCACTCACCACTACATGGGCCCCGGGCAGGGCGAGGGGCTTAGGACTGATGAGCGGAGAGACCATGTAGAGCAGCAGCACGAACGCTACGATGAAGGCGGCCGCCAGCAGCAGCATCGCTCTGGCAGCAGCCGTGGACTCTGGGGGCCGGCAGCTGGGCTGGGGGACGCTGGAGGGGTGGGGAAGGAGAGGGAGCTCGGGGTGCAGGGGGTAGAGGGAAGGGCAGGACCCAGGACCCGGGGTGCTGGCGAGGGAAGAGCCGGGCGCCTACGGCAGGAACCGGGAGTGTTTGGGTTAGCCTCCGAGGCTGGCGGGGATGGGAGTAGGACGGGAAGAGGAGGAGCCCGGGCAGGAGGCGCGGCCAGGGCTCGGGCGGGGGCTTCCCGGCGTGGAGCTGAGAGGGAGAGCGGCCCCTGGAGGACATCGCAGCCCCGAGGCTCCCGCGCCGCCGCCTGCAGAGCTCAATCCGGGCCTGGCCGCAGCCTCGAGATCTGGGCGCCGGCTTCTGTTTCTTCTCCTGTGGGAGGCTTTCCTTTGTTGGATCATTTGATATTTGCTTCATAATTGAGTAAATAGGCCACTTATTCAGAATAACCCAGTTATTGCAAAACTGGGGAGGGTCCGAATTATTGCTGTGGCTCTGTCCTTGCTGAGGAGGTCTGAGTCCTCGGGCTCATGTGAGTCACCGCGAGCTGGGCCCGGGTACCAATGGTCCCATTCCTGCAGGAATTACCCTTACCCATGGAGGAGGCCTTCCCAGTTTTTGCTGGGGAATCAACATCATACATAAACTAAATCCCCAGTTCGTAAAATAAAGTAAATTGTACCAATTTTATCTCTTCCTTTTAATGTTTTATACCAGAAATGCTAACAAAATGAATGGGATTAGAATCTAGTCATTTATTTTAAAAATATGTATGTTTTAATCATAGATGTAATGGAGTAAAGAATGACCTTTAAGTCAAGCGAACTGGGGTTCAAGTCCAGCCTCTGACTCATGCCAGTTACTTAATCTCTTTATTGCTTTGTAGGCAATTCTCATTCCAGAGTTCCCTGTTTCAAGGAGATCCCAGGTCCGTATTGTAATCTACACAGGAATAAAATTTTCAATTCCATTTTCTGGAATTTAAATAAGAACTGTCAGCAGAGATTCAAAAGAAAAATGGATTTCCACAAGGATTACTTAGAAGAAATGGAGAAAGAAACAAAAAATGATATAAATCTCTGGATGAAAAAATTGAAGAAAATACAGAGCTTACAAGAAAAAGTGGAAAAAACTTCAAGAAGAAATTGACTCCTTAAAAACTAGTGTCAACTAGACCAAACTGGCCTCTAACCTGTGGATGGCCTGAGACAAACAGAGCAAGCTAGAGACAGGGAGAGTCAGGAATCAAACAGAACTTTAATTTCAAAGTGAGGGCAAGGACTTCACAAAAGAATACACATGCAGGCCCATGCCTAGTGAGGGCAGACCCACAGAAGTGTGTCAAGATCTTAATACTTATACCAAACGCCTTTGCAGTGAGCTGTGCCCCTGACAATAAGAGGTAACAGCATCAATGAGAAGTTTGATTCATAGCAGAACTTCGTGACCAGCATGTATTTGTTTAGTGTTTGTCTGAGATCAGAAAACACATAGTTCTGGTTAAAGCAATACAATAATTAGGTGATTTTGCCAAATATCCAAAGAGTAAGCACAAACTCAGGGTACAGCTTGTTTGCTGAGTGTCTCCTAAAATCTTGATACTAGAAATAGCCCAAGCAAAAATTAGTGATTCCACAAGAGAGCAAGAAATATTAAAAACAAAAATCAAGAGTGAGGTGAAAATATAGAAGAAAAGGCATGACCTGGTATCAGAAACAAATGACTCAGAAAGTAGGTCAAGAGGGAAATGATTTGATCTGTACTTCCTGATAACCATGATTTAAAAAAAAAAAAAAAAAGCTTGGGCACTATATTTCAAGAAATAAGTGAAACTTTCAGATGTATTAGAACCAGTGGATAAAGTAAAGATGGAAAGATTGCCAAAAAAGATTCTAGGAACGTCAGTCAAAATTGGAAGCTTCCCATATCCAAGAAAAAATATTGCAAGCATCCATTAAAAAAGCAAAGGAAGCACCAAATAATTGCTTAAGACCTGACAGCTTCTACTAAAACAAAGTAATCTTTGAATACAATATTCCAGAAGACAATACATAGGTTATATCCTACAAAGTTTTGTATGATCCTATAAGAGATTGAAATTAAAAACTGATTTTTTTATTCTATTTTGTCAAGACTTATCAAACTAGATTTAACATTTCCTCTTGATGTTCTTTATTCTTGAAAGTTTGCTCAGGTAACCTTATGTCAATTGGGTCACAATTCTACTCTTATAATTTGTAACTACAGCCTTACATTGTGACTACTCTTAAACTTGTAATTTGACCCATCACCTAGTTTCCCGAGAAACCAGAATAGCCTAAAGGTAAATCTCATCTATCTAAACCATTTTACTAAAAATCAGTCTTTGTCAAATTAAAACTGATGTTGCATCTCTCATAAGGACAGCTAGGTGGTACAGTGGATAGAATGCTAGACTTGGAGTCAAAAAGACTCATCTTAAATTCAAATCTGGGCTCAGACATTTACTAACTGTGGGACCCTAGCCAAATCATTTAACCCTGTTTGTCTGTTTCCTCATCTGTAAAATGAGGTGGAGAAGGAAATGACAAAACACTCCAATATCTTTGCAAAAAACGAAAACTAAAACTAACCCCCCCCAAAAAAAATGAGATCATTAAGTGTAGGACAAAACTGAACAAATGATTGAAGAACAGAGACTTCCATCACTTGAAGAGTAATCACCCGAAGATTACTAATATCACCTGCGAACTGATCTCATCTTCCAGTGATATGATGAAGAGCCAAGATAATACTTACCCCACTTCTCACTTGAAATGTCTATCCAATGCCCATCAACTGGAGAATGGCTGGGTAAATTGTGGTATATGAATGTTATGGAATATTATTGTTCTGTAAGAAATGACCAGCAGGATGAATACAGAGAGGCTTGGAGAGACTTACATGAACTGATGCTAAGTGAAATGAGCAGAACCAGGAGATCATTATATACTTCAACAACGATATTGTATGAGGATGTATTCTGTTGGAAGTGGATTTCTTTGACAAAGAGACCTAACTCAGTTTCAATTGATAAATGATGGACAGAAGCAGCTATGTCCAAAGAAAGGACACTGGGAAATGAATATGAATTATTTGCATTTTTGTTTTTCTTCCCAGGTTATTTTTACCTTCTGAATCCAATTCTCTCTGTGCAACAAGAGAACTGTTCAGTTCTGCAAACATATATTGTATCTAGGATATACTGCAACATATTTAATATATATAGGACTACTTGCCATCTAGGAGAGGGGGTGGAGGGATGGAGGGGAAAAATCGGAACAGAAGCGAGTGCAAGGGATGATGTTGTAAAAAAAAATTACCCTAGCATGGATTCTGTCAATAAAAAGTTATTATAAAATAAAAAAAAAAAAAAAAAGAAATGTCTATCCAGTCAGAAGACGATACCCCTATGTTGCTGGAGATTTTGCTCTGTCATCCTATTAATCACAATAAAAGATCCTGTCATTCTTTACTTGGTCATTGAGAGAGGCCATTGATCCCATTTATTGGCAATCACTATCCTTACTAATAAATGGATTGTGCTCAGAACTTTTTCTCTCAGAATTTCTGTCATGACAGAGGGAAAATAAATCTTTAATGCAATCGTATTTCTGAAAAAAAAGAAAAGATTAAAGTTGAGTAGGTACTTTGAAATACAAACACAAGAGTACAGAGAAACCTAGGAAAGCAAATTTATTTGAGTAACTGGAAGAAACTATATGATGATGTAGTGCTAACAGTCTGATACAGAAAAAAGAAATATGTTCCTTTAGAATTTTAATGTTGCTAAAGAATAATAAAGGAATTCAAAGAATACAGAGATTCTAGAGAAGTGAATTGATTGATTCTGTTCCAAGACTTAAAAAGGAGAAAGGAGGATATAGGTATAGTAAGATTGCAGGTTTGATAAGTAAGAACTACCAAGAGGCCAAATTAATTTCTCATAAAAGCATAGAAAACCAAACGGCATCATCAAACTGGTTGGTCAGTGGAGGTAGCTTGTGATGGGTATTTTATAATGTAAGGCAATGGTTATTTCTTGGGGGACGGGGAGGCTGTTACTCTTCAACCATTGGTTGGGGACTCATCAAAACTTTGAAACCAACAAGGCTCTTGTGGGACCCCAGATTTTGATACACTTTAACACAACCCAAACTTTCTGCATCCTATTTGTCTGTTCCCTGTGGTCAAATGCCCACACTGGAAGTAACAAAAGCACTTAATGGGGTCTATTCCATAGGGAAGGAAGTGGATTTTGCTATTTCTCAAAACTATAGTACCTGAAAATAATTAACAAACATGGAAGAAGGTGTTGGAGGAGTGAACGTCAGATGGATCTTGTTCTTATATGAAATGGACAAAAGTCAAACATACAAGCACATGCACACAGTTTGGTGTAGAAATATATCAAATTCAACAGACAAACAAATAAAAGACAGTTAATACTTGGGAGGTAATAGTCATAAACAAAACACCAGATCTTATAGGAGATTAAAAAGGGAGGAAAAAGGAAAACAAAGAACTAGAAAACAAAAGAACTAAAACAACTGGGAAATGGCTGAGCAAGTTTACCCCAGGCAAACACCTTCTCTAGCCCACAGTTCTTTAGGATTTATCTTGTCCTACTTCTATGCCACTTCCAAGCACATAAAGTGGCCTGATGTCCTAGAACAACTTTTTCTAAGGATAAACCCCTGTGAACAATTATAACTTATTTCAATATTTTCTTGAATGGTTAACACATTTCTATTCCATAATACTCACTCTAACCCAGTAATTCTGAACCCCTGGGGGTTATCAATGTTTATGCCCTAGTCCATCTCCCACTGACTATCCCTTTATTCCTATCTTCTTCAACACAATTGCCTCTCCCCCATCTCCAATTTGAAAACTACCCAATCCTTCCATTGCCCTCTCTGGAATGTCTACTCTATAGAGAAAAACTGAATTTGATCTTATACTTTTTCTTGGTCCTGCTGTCTTTTTGAACTCACTGAGATCTGACTTCTGATTACCCATTCCAGTTCCATTTCACTCATACTTGACATTTGATCAAAATGGGAGAGTTGAATTACTCTTTGCTCCCCATTTCCAGTTTTAGATTATCATTCTCCCATCTTCACTAAGTAATTTTTCCTACTTTGAAGTTCATTCAATCCATATTTATCATCCGATAAGGATTTTGGTATCTCTAAGCCTCAAGGACACTCTCCTTTCTTCCTCTAACAATTTTATGCCTGGCTCACTGTTTTTCTCTCCTGCCCACTATTTATACTCATGAGAGGGATTTCAGCATGTCGGTCCTCCAAAAATACTCTTGTAAGGAATTCTAGTGAGTCTTGGCCATGTCCTTTGTTTAACCCTTTTCTGAGATTATAAGAATGTGTTTGCAGTTATCTGTTATAATGCATGAAGGAAGGGAAAGCCACTCTTACTGTGCATTAATTAATAAGTTTCCTTTATTAATGGCCTGTTTTGCTTTGGAAACCCAGCCAGTTCCCTGAGTAAAAATCGTCAAGCTAGAAGGGGGGAATAAACTATTCTCCTTGATAGGACTCTTGAGACAGAAACTTGATCTCCTATCTTCCTGCTCCTCTCACATCACTGAAAGACCTTTTATCCCTGTCCCTTTTTTAGTCTATTTCATGGCCCTTCTCCCTGCAAAAGTAAACCTTTCTATATATAAAAGTGACCCAATTTTATCCCATCTTTTAAAATAGATTGCTCCTTTATCATTCCTATTCTCTCATTAATCTTCAGTTGTTTCATATCTACTGACTGCTTTCTACTATACGGTATTTTCCATCCTCAAAAACTCACTTGTTCCATCCATCCATCCCCACTAGCTATCATCCTCTACCTCTCTTCCCTATTGTGGCTAAATTCCCTGAGAAGGCTCCCACTCAACCTTTCAAGACTTCTTACATCTTAGTCACCCTATATATTCTGTGATTCAATGACACTGGCTTCTTTGCTGTATATGGCACATGACATTCCATCTCCCAGGATTTTCATTTTCTATCCCCTATATCTGGAATGTTCTCCCTGATTTTTGCTTCAAGCTTCTTTTGATTCCATAGATTCTCTCAGCTAAAGTAATACTTTCTACAAGAAGCTTTTTTCCCCCATTCTTCTTCAATTTTATTATGCACCCTCTGAAGTTATCCCAAATTTATCCTGTATGTATCTGTTTTGAAATAATTGTTTCCATTTTCTCTCCCTCATTAGACTGTGAGCTCCTTGTGAACAGGAACTTTGCCTTTTTTGGCATTTATGGCACTTAGAACACTGCATTGAAAATAGAAATTACTTAATAAATATTAGTTTACTGATTGTCAAATGTAGTGTATGGATTTTAATAAATATTATTTCAGAAATGACGAAAGAGATGATTCCAAAGAATCCTGGGTAAAATGAAGTGATGAAGAACTAAGTGAGCAGAATCAAGAGTTTGTGGTTCATTTCTGTTTGACTGTTCATTTGTGACCCCATTTGGAGTTTTCTTGGCAAAGATATTGAAATGGTTTGCCATTTCCTTTTCCAGCTCATTTTACAGATGAGGAAACTGAGTCACACAGGAAATATGAAGCTATATTTGAATGCAGAAAGATGCCTTCCTTATGCTAAGCCTGGCATTTTATCCACTATGCCATCTAACTACCTCTATAGTGAATCTTCTTAAGAGAATTATGAAATAATAGAAGTATCTTTGGAACATGCATGGCATTCTGTAATTGATGCATTTCTACTTATCATAGTCCCTAACATCCAAATGCAGCATTGCTACTAGATGAATCCTTGTCTCAACTATTACTGGGCTGGTTTCCAAAGACTTCTTATCAAGTTCTCAAAACTGGGCTGATTGGCTCCCAATCCCAGAAGACCCCTTTTTTGTACCTCCTGTGGCTTGAAATTTGGGTTAATATATTTCTTGAATTTATTTACTGAATTTCATGCAAGAACATTCAAAAGAGGTTTAAGGCTTAGGATTAAAATGAGAGAGATGGCAACTCCATCCTGATAGTCATATCCTGGCCTACAAGTATGGTGTATACAGAACAAATGTATAAGAAATGAAACTATAATAAAAATGATTTAGGAAAAAAAAACTTATTCTCACTCAAAATATCAAGATAAGTAAATGAGAAAATATTTTACAACCTCCATTATTTACCTAATGACTCAAATCTGTAGTTTATATGCTATATGGCAATATAGCTCTAGAATTTTAAATCTGAGTCAGGACAAGGCTAACCACTTAAATAGGTAACTTTTCTTCATGAAAGAGACTATGATGGGGTGAACCAAAACTTGTCTACCTAAATAGACTATTGGTATGGGTTTAGATGAAAAGAAAAGAGAGGAGTCAGTTTGGAGTCAAGAGAACATTGGTTTAAATCTCAGTTCTGCCATTTGCTACCTAAGTCATTTTCAACAGATCACTTAATCTTTTTGTGCCTCTGCTTAATGTAAAATCCTGTACTTGGGATCTGGATTCAAATCTCACCTCTAGCACGTTCTACCTATATAACTTCTTCTGAACTTCTTAAGAACAAGATGAGAGAAGCATAGTTAGACAATAGTTTGTGTGGGAAAAAAAATTCTGTGTTTTTTTTTTTTTGTAAGTTTAACATTAGTCAATAGTTTAATGTGAAAGACAAAACCAAACCACATCAACATAGCCCAAGAGAGTGATTTCAAACTTTGCCATGCACCATGTTTATAATCAAGTAATGGTGTAAAAATTACTGCGATACTCTGAAGGGTTAATGACTTCCTTGGGATGGGCCTTCTCTTTATAGATTCAGACAACTCTTCCACACATGAATAAATCATTTTTTGTAGGTAGCTATACTCTCCCTTCCCCCATCAATCAATAAACATTTATTAAGCACCTACTGTGCTAAGTACTAAAGTTTCAAAGACATACTAATAACAATTCCTGTTCTCATTGAACTCCCACAATCTTATAGAAGAGATAACATGCAAACAATTGTGTTCAAATAAGCTATAGATAGGATAAAGGGGGAAATAGTCAAAAAAGCAGCAGCATTAGAATTAAGAGAGGTTTGGAAGGACTTCTTGTAGAAGATGGAATTTTAGCTAGGCTTATTGGAATCCTGGGAAATCATGAAGTGGACACAAGGAAAGAAAGCATTCCAGCAATGAGAAATAGCTAATGAATATTCTCTAGAGATGGCGTGCCTTGCCACTAGGTGGTTGGCCTTTCAGTGATGAGTTTCTGAAATATTAAAAGTCTTTCTTTTTTACATGACAAAGCTTTCATTTAATAGTATTTCTTCTCAATTACATTTGAAGATAGTTTTCAACATTCATTTTAGTAAGATTTTAAATTCCAAATTTTTCTCCCTCCCTTCCTTTCTTACTGACCCCTTCCCCAAGACAGCAAGCAGTATGATATAGATTGTAGATCATATACAATCATGTAAAACATATTTTCATATTAGTCTTGTTGTGAAAGGATAATCAGAACAAAAGAAAAAAATCATGAGAGAAAAAAGCAAAAAAACCCCAACAATTATTTAAAAGTAAAAATAGTATATTTTTTATTTGCATTCAAACTCCTTAGTTCTTTTTGGATATGGATAGCATTTTTCATCCCAAGTTTATTGGAATTGTCTTGGATTACTGTATTTTTGAGAAAAGCTAAATCTATAATAGATAATTGTACAGTGTTGCTCTTACTTTTACAATGTGCTACTAGTTCTTTTGGCAGGACTTTCTAGACTGTTTTCTGTTGGTATGACCCTTAAGAACCCAAGATTCCCTGCAGGCCAATATGAGGCTTGCATGATAAGATTAAATACCACTTTAGGGGAGGGTATGTCAATGATTTATAAGATTATCTCTACCACTCTTTCCCTAGCTATAACTAAAATCAGAAGTGAATTGTGTGTTAAGAAGGCATATGGGATGAAAGGTGCATCTGAATTTATTTTTTTGTTTGTTTGTTTTTCCCAAAACTAATCAGGGAAGTTCTTAGTGCTTGTTTATTTCCTCATGTAATAAGAAAGGCAATATATCAGATGAAAGAGTCAAATTGCAAAAAGATCTTATTCATAATATGGGGGAAGAGATATGGCTAAGAATCCATGTAGAAAGAATCAGTTCAGTATGAGTCTTTATGATTTACTAATTGAACTGAGATCATATGGTATTGAGAAGTATTGGCCAGCTATAGGTAGATAGAATACAAATGAAGGTAAAGACTAAGCACTCTTTGCCAAGAAAACCCTAAATGAGGCCACGAAGAGAAACACACCTGAACTATAACAGTTGAGAGTATGATGTGCAATATGAAGAGAGAACCTGGTCAGGCAACATCGGAATTATTATGAATAGTTCTGGGTGCTACAGTTTAGAAAATACACTAGAAAACAGAATCATGTGCATAAGAGGGCAACTAAAATATAATGAAGAGAATAGAGATTATACTACCAAAAGATGTTTAGGCTGAGAATGGGCAACATTCCTGTCAGTAATTTATTCCTTTGTAGCCTCGGTGTCAAATATGACATTGTAGCCTGAAGAACTTTAAGTGGGCCCCAAATCAGGTTATACTCTATAAATTGAAATATTTAATAAGACAAACAAAAATACTATGTAACATGTTATTGTTTGGTTGTTGCAGCCATATTTAATTTTTATGACTCCATTTGGAGTTTTCTTGGCAAAGATACTGGAGTGGGTTGCCATTTCTTTCTCTAGTTCATTTTACAGATGAAGAAGCTGAGGTAAACAGAGTTAAGTGACTTTTCCAGGGTCACACAATTAGTAAATAGCTGAGGCTAGATTTGAATTCATGAGGATGAGACTTTTTACTCCAGGTCTGGCACTCTATGTATATACTACACTACCTTGCAGTCCTATAGAACTATAAACATAGATAATGTTACTGTTACTGTGCATCCCAAAGAGATCCTTTTGTATGACTTAGTGGCATTTTTCTATTTGAGTTTGGCACTATCTTATATAAGTTTTTTTTTTAATCATTCCATCTTTCATCTATCTTATAACCCCTGATTTTGTACTTTATCCCTATTACAACCTCCCAATTTTTCTACACAATCTTCAGTTCTTTCTCAGGCTTTCATCTTTACATTGACTGTACTCCTCTACCTTCCCTATCTTGACCTCTTTGTAAATCAGTTTCATTGTATATTATCATTTACATTCAAATCCTTTGCCAACTTGGCAGTCTCTGATACCTTGCCAAGTGCCAACCTTGAATTCCTCCCACTATCCTTTTTAACTTTTATTCGTGAATTACTCATCAGAGCCAGAGATAAATTTATGAAACTGTTCTGATTGGGTTCACTACAAATTTATTTTATTTAATCTCAGCTGAGGCTTCATTGAAAGGAAGAAATCTTTTAATACTTTCCTAAATGATTTGCTATCTAAATCACCAAAATGGTTATTTCAAACCTTTTCATCACTCCTCAACACCTCTGCAGCACTCTTCTAAACCTCTGAGCTAATGACCTCATTTTTTACCACTTTTTTTTAATGGGGGAATTTGCTGAAAGCTCCCTCTTCTTCCTTTCTTCTTTACTTACAACACTCAGACATCTTGTACTACAATCTCCTCTTTTACTTTGTCCCATCCAAACAGATGACGTTCTTCAGGAGATTGCCTCTATTAACATTCCCAGTCTCTGTGGGATGATATTTATCACATATAATCTTTAATTTTTTCCTATATCTTGACTTCTTTCCTGCTACTTACAAATATGATTGTTTTTTCCAAACTTAAGAAACCCTCGCTTAATTCAACCATTTCTGCTATCTTCTGGTATTTCTTCTTCCCCTCTCAGCTAAAACTTTTAAGGGCTATCTACCTAGATATCTCCATTTCTTAGGGTCTTACTCAGTTCTAAATTATGTAATCTGGCTTTGAATCTTTCATTCAATTTAACCTACTCTCTCCAGTCATCAACACTCTCTTTATTGACAGATCTAAAGGCCTTTTCTTAATCCTCTTCCTTCTTGATCTGGTGTATAGCCTTTGGCACTTTTAATTACATTTTCCTAAATAATCTTTCCTATCTAGATATTCACTCTTCCTCTACCTTCTGAATGTTCCTTCTCAATCTTTTTTGATGAACACATTCTTCCTTCCTTCTTTCCTTCCTTCCTTCGTTCCTTTGTTCCTTCGTTCCTTCCTTCCTTTCTTCCCTTGTATTTATTGTACGTATACTTATATAAATATATTATTTTTCTTGAGAAAATTGTAAGCTCTTTGAGAATAGGGATTGTATTTTTGGTCTTTATATCCCCCCAGTGCCTAGCACATGGATTTTTCTCCCTCTTTTTTTCCTTACTTTTTATATATAACGTCTCTTTCTTTCATCATCATCACATTATTCTAAGTTTCTCACTTATTCCCCACTGACTCTTAGAAAGTCATCCCATATAACAAACAGAATTTTTTAAAGGGGAAAAAACATCATTACAACTGATTGCTATATCGGAAAAATCTGAAAACATGTGCAATGTGTAACAACTGTGGAATTCCTCCTCCACATGGGCACTTTCAGGGTATTTTCTCATATGTCCTCATTTGAGTCCTCTTTGAACTCTGTTCATTACTGAAGGACTACAGAGCCAATGTGCTGATTTCATTGTTGAATGTCTGTGAAACCTGAACAGTTTTCTAGCACTGTGCTAGAAAACTGAATCATTTCCATTTGAATTGTCTTAGGAAGATTCTGAAGATCATTTGACAGGAAAATATCAGACATTGAAGTCCTTTCTTGAACTTCTCTGTCAAAAAAGTATTGCAGAGAGATTTACATGAACTGATGCTAAGTGAAATGAGCAGAACCAGGAGATCATTATATACCTCAACAACGATACTGTATGAGGATGTATTCTGATGGAAGTGGATTTCTTCGACAAAGAGACGAGCTAACTCAGTTTCATTGATCAAGGATGGACAGAAGCAGCTACACCCAAAGAAAGAACACTGGGAAATGAATATAAACTGCTTGCATTTTTGTTTTTCTTCCCGGGTTATTTATGCCTTCTGAATCTAATTCTCCCTGTGCAACAAGAGAATTGTTTGGTTCTGCACACATATATTGTATCTAGGATATACTGTAACCTATTTAACATGTATAGGACTGCTTGCCATCTGGGGGAGTGGGTGGAGGGAGGGAGGGGAAAAATCGGAACAGAAGTGAGTGCAAGGGATAATGTTGTAAAAAATTACCCTGGCATGGGTTCCGTCAATAAAAAGTTATTTAAAAAAAATGAATACACACACACACACACACACACACACACACACACACACACACAAAGTATTGCAGAGAGCACAACTCTGTTGGACTGGCCACATTGTTAGGATAACAAAAGTATACTTGCCAAAAAAAGACTGAGAACTCACATTGGGCAAGTGCTCATGTGTAGTCAGAAAAAATGATACAAGGGCACTCTCAAGATCTCTCTTAGGAACTTTAGAATTGATGGCATAACATGGGGGACACTGGCACAGGATCATCCAGTATGGTGTGCCCTCATCAGAAAAGATGCTGTGTTCTATGAGCAAAGTAGAATTGAAGTAGCTCAAAAGAAACATGAGATGTACAAAATTAAAGAATCCATCCAAAACATTCATATGGATTATATGTGCCTGGCCTTAGGTAGAGAATTTCAAACTTATATTGGTCTGACCAACCATAGCCATGAACACTGTAATTTGATTCTATCAAGTGATGTCAATTTAGCTCTCTTTGAGAATGAAGGACAACAACCAACATGTCCATGTTCCTTGAATTTACTTATTATACCTCTTTTTATGTCTAGGTCATGTATCTAATTTGATCTTAGTAAATGGTACAAAATATTGGTCTGTACCTAGGTTCTGCCAGACTACTTTCCAAGATTCCAAATATTCCACAGATCCACCATTCTATTTCTTAGCCAGTACCAGATACTTTTGAATACAGTTTAAGATCTGGTACTGTTAAATCTCCTTCCTTTACATATTTTTCTATTAGTTTTTTTAATATTCTTGACTTTTGTTCTTCCAAATAAATTTTGCTAATTTAATTAAAATCAATTAAATAATTTTTTGGTAATCTAATTTTGATGGCACTGAATAAATAGATTAATTTAGGTAGAATTGTCATTTTTATTATATTGTCTTGGCCTACTCATGCAATTAATATTTCTCCAATTATTTAAATCTATTTGTAGAAAAATTATTTTGTAAGTATGTTCATATAGTTCCTAGGTTAGTCTTGGCAGGTGTACTTTCATGTATGTTCATATTGTTTATGGTGATTTAAAATAAAATGTCTTTTACTATCTTCTTATAGAACATAGAGAAATACTGATTAGGTAAATGTTTCTTATCATTTTAAGAAAAAAAATTCATTTATGCTTATGCTTTCAAGTATTTTTCATAAAAATGAGTGCTATATTTTGCCAAAAGTTTTTATTTTTATTGCTTTTATTATTGATATAATCAATTGTTATTAACTTTCTTTATATTGAGTCAGCTCTGCATTCTTAACACATCCCTTTTGGGCACAATATATAATGTTTGTTTTATATTTTTTATATATTGTCATATATAGTCTAGAATTTTTGCATCAATATTCATTAATGAAATTGGCCTATAATTTTTTAAATCTATTTTTGCTCTTCCTGGTTTAGGTGTTTTATATAAAGAGTTTGGTAGGACTCTTTCTTTGTCTACTATTCCAGGTAATTTACTCAATATTGGAATTATATTTAAATGTTTGATAGAATTCATTTGATACTTTTTTAAAGGAATTTTATTTATGGCCTATTCAATTTCTTTTTTCTAAAATAGTTTAGATATTCTATTTACTTTTCTGTTAGTCTGAGCAATTTATATTTTTGTAAATATTCTATTTCACTTAAGTGTTAAATTTATTATTATGCAATTGAACAAAATAACACCTTATAATTGCTTTAATTTCATCTTCACTGGTAGTATATTCACCCTTTTTATTTTTGATACTAGTGATTTGGTTTCTTCTCTTTTAAAAAAGTCATATTAGCCAATGATTTATCCATTTTATTGTTTTTTATATATTCACCTCCTACTTTTTAATTAAATGGTTTTCTTACATTCAGTTTTATTAATCTCACTTTTAATTTTTAAGATTTTCAACTTAGTGCTTAATTATGGATTTTTAATTTTTTTCTAGTATTATTAAAATTGCATACCTCATTCATTAATGTGTTATATGTCTTTTATGGATGTAACATTTTAAAGATATAAATTTTCCTTTGATTATTGTTTTTGTAGCAACCATAAGTTTGGATATATCATTCACTTTAACATAAATAGTTATTGTATCTATGACTTGTTCTTTAAACCACTTATTCTTTAAAATTAGGTTATTTAGTCTCCAATTAATTTTTAATCTGTGTCACTGTGGTCCTTTATTATCCATCTGAAAAGGATGCATTTAATATTTCAAATTTTCTACTTTTAACTATAAAGTTTTTATGCTCTATTACATCATCAATTTTTGAAAAGGTACTGTATGCCACTGAGAAAAGGTATATTCTTTTTATTCCCATTCAATTACCTCCAGATGTCTATCATATCATCTCCTAGATTTCTTTTCTATTTATTTTTGTGATTAGATATGAATTTTTCTAAGAGGGAAAGGTTAAACACCTCTCCCCACTATTATAATTTTGCTATTTCTACCTATAATTCATTAACCTTTTCCTTCAAAGATTTGGATGCTACAGCATATGATGCATATATGCTTAGTATTAATATTACATCATTATCCATGGGATCTTTTAATACAATGTAGCTTCCTTGCTTTTCTCCTTTAATTAAATCTGTTTTAGTTTTAATTTGTTCTAGGTGGTAAAGTGGATAGATTACTGAGCTTGAAGTCAGGAAGATTCCTCTTCCTGAGTTCAAATCTGGCCTCAGATGCTTGCTAGCTATGTGATTCTGGGCAAATCCCTTAACCCTATTTCAGTTTTTCTCATCTGTAAAATGAGGTAGAGAAAGAAATGGCAAACTACCCCAGTATCTTTGACACTGAAACCTCAAGTTGGGTTACAAAGAGACAGACACAACTGAAAAAATGACTGAACAGATTCTGATTTCTATTCCTGCTACTTATTTTAGTATCAGCTGAAGCATAAATTTTACTTCAGCTCTTTATTTTGTAATTTATACATTACTTGTATAAACATTTCTTGTTAAACAACATATTGTCCTGTTCTGATTTTTGATCTATTCTACTATCCGTTTCTAGTTATGAGTGAGTTTATTCCATTCACATTCAAAGTTATAATCTTTTGTGTATTTCCCTCCAGCGTATTCTTTCTCACTGTTTATCTTGCTCTCTCTCTTTGCTCTATGTCTCCTCGGAAGTCTAATTTACTTCTGACCACTGCCTCTCGAATCCTTTTTTCCCCCTATCATCTTGCCTTCTTATTTCTTTGTAAGGTAAGAAAATTCTATATCCTACAAGATGTATATGCTATTCCTTCTTTAACCCAGTTCTGATGAGCATAAAGATCTTGCACTATTTGTCTTCATCCCATCCTCCCCTCCATTCTAACAGTTCTTCCATTTATACCTCACTTGTATGAGATAATTTGCTCCATTTTACCTCTCCCTACTCAATTTTATTTTATTTTTAAAAATCTTATTGAATATTTTATTTCCCCCCAAATTACATGTAAAAACAACGTTAACATTTTTTTCTTCAGATTTTTAATTTAAATTCCAAATTCTCTCTCTCCATTCATTTCCCCACCTCATCCCCTGTTTTGAGAAAACAAGCAATTTGACATAGGGTATATGTGTGTAGTCAGGTAAAACACATTTCAATGTAAATCATTCTATGGAAAAAAAAAAAAGACCAAAGAAACCTTTGACCATTTATTAATTGAGGAATGGCTCTAATTTCTATCAATTTGACTCACTTTTCTGTTTGAGAAATAAAGTCTTTATCATAGAAACTCATGTGAAAAATTTCCCCCACAGTAATGATTACCAACTATGTATTTCCTTTCACTCTTCCCCTCCTCCCCCATTTATCCTACTCTCTTTTTACCCTGTCCATTTTCCAGTGTTTTGTTTCTGACTTTTAACCTCCCCAAAACTGCCCTCCCTTCTATCAATTCTTCTCATTCTGTTCACTTATGCCCTTTTCTTCCTATTTTCCTGAATGGTAAAATAGATTTTACACACCCAATTGAGTGTGTATATTATTATTTTTTGAGTCAATTCTAATCAAAGTAAGATTTATGTGCTTCCCTCCCCTTTCTTCTCATTTCCCTTTCACTGTAAAATCTCTTTCAGACTTCTTTTATGTAATTCTTTTACTATTAGTGATTTTGAGCATTCTTTCATGTAGTTATGAATATTTTGAAATTCTTTGGAAAACTATTTGTCAACATTCTTTTATTGCTTATCTGTGAGGGAATGCCTATTTTGATGTAAAGATTTTTTTTTTTAATTTAGAATGTATTGAGGAATGTGGTATAATGTATTGATCTAAGCCTAATTTCCATCAAACTGCTTTTCAGTTTTCCCATAAGTTTTTATCAATATAAGGGAGTTTTCCCTAAATAATATACAAGTAGATAGTTCTATTAAATACTAGGTTATTGAGTTGTTTCCATTTCTGATTCTTTATTGTCTAGTCTGTTCCAATGATTTATTTCTGTTTTTAAACTTGTACCAGAAGGTTTTGGTGACTGCTGCTTTATGATATAGTTTAAGGTTTGGTAGTGTTATTTCCCCTTCACATCTACTTATTTTTATCATCTCCTCTCAATTGTCTAGATCTTTAGTTTATCTAAATTTAATTGTTATTATTTTATTAGGTTCCATAAAAATATCTCTTTGGCCATTTGATGGTATAGTATTAAAAGTATAAGCTATTTTGGTAGTCTTATCATTCATTATATTGATATATCTAATTAAAAGCATTGAATATTTCTCTAGCTATGTAAGTTCTTAATTTCTTTCCTTGTAATTGAATCTATACAAGTCTTTGTGTGCGTTGGTGGGTTGCTCTTTAGTTTATGCATTTTGTAGTTATTTGAGATGGAGTTTCCCTTTCTATTATTACTTCTTGTGTTTTGTTATTATATAGAAATGCTATTGATTTTTGCAGATTTTGTAGCCTACAACTTTGTTAAAGCTATTAACTGTCTCAATTAGTATTTTTGTTGATTCTCTATTTTTCCCTGATGTATACCATTTGCAAATAGTGATATCTCTTTTCACCTATCTTGAGGCCTTTGTTTTTTTTTGTTTGTTTGTTTTGGTTTTGCTTTGCTATTGCTAGTATTACCAGTATTATATAAAATAATAGAGGGGGGAAGGACATCCTTAACTCACTTCCATATTTTTTGGGAAAGGTTCTAGTGCATCCCCATTGCATGATATTTGATTTTAGATAGATAGTTTTTAATAATATTTTTAAATTCCCCTATACCTACTTTTTAAAAAAATAATGAGTATTGTACTTTTTTCAAAGGCTTTTTCTTTTTTAATATTTTATTTTTCCCTGTTTAATGTAAAACAATTTTTTACATTTTTTTTAAACTTTGAGTTCCAGATTTTTTCCCCTTCCTCTCCCCTCACCCCACATTGAGAAGGCACATGTGAAATAATAAAAACATTTCCATAAAAATCGTGTTTCAAAAGAACCTCACCTCCCAAAAAAAATCCAACTCTCAATAAAAAAATAAATTAAAAAGTGTGCTTCAATCTGTTTTCAGACACAATTACTTCTTTCTCTGGATATGGCTAGCGTAAGTCCTTCAGAGTAGTTTTGGATCATTGTACTGCTGAAAATAGCAAAGTCATTCACAGATGAATCATCCCACAACACTGCTATTACTTTGTACAGAGTACATTTCATTTTGGATGGACTCATGGAGGACTTTCCATGTTTTTCTGAGATCATCCTGCTAATTTCTTATAGAAAAATAGTATTTCATCATATTCAGATACCACAATTTATTCATCCATTCTCCAATTAATGGGCATCCCCTCAATTTCCAATTCTTTGTCCTGAGAAAAGAGCTTCCAAAAATCATTTTGTAGATGTAGGTTTCTTCCTTCCTTCCTTCTTTTCTCTCTCTCTCTTTCATCCATCTCTTTTGGGATACATGCCTAGGATTGGTATTGTTTAGATCTAAGGGTATGCATGATTTTATAGCCTTTTGGGGATAGTGCTTTTCTTTTGATCATTTTTCAATTGGGAAATAAATAACTCTAATTTTTTTTTTTTTATAAATTTGACTTTTTCCTATATATTTGAGAAATGAGGCCTTTTAAAGTCTTTTTCTATATCTATTGAGGTGATTATATAGTTTGATTTTTAAAAAAAATTATGTTGAACATTTCCTTAATATTGAAACAGCTTCTATCCCTGGTATAAATCTCTCTTGGTCATAATGAATGATTTCTTGGAGAAATTATTGTAATGTGACAGGATTTTATTAAAAATTTTTGAGTCAATATTTATTAATGATATTGGCCTATACTTTTCCCTCTGGGTTTTCTCTTTCCATGGTTTAGGTATTTGGACTATCTCATAAAAGAATTCTGCTAGGGTGTTTTTCTCAATTTGACAACAATTTGTGGAACATGGATATTAATTATTCTCTTAAGTTTTGATAGAATTCTCCTATGAATTTATCAGAAACACAAGTTTTTTTTTTTCCTTTTGTAGTTCATTTACAGCTAGATCTCTTTCCTTTTCTGAGACTTAAAAAAAAAAAACTCTAGTCTTCTGATAGTTTGAGTATTTTATATTTTAAAGGTTTTCTTTTGTGTTTTCAGTTTTGTGAATACATATAATTATAATATATTCTAATTTTTAAACATTTTTCTTATGATCTTATATAGTTCATTATGTTCATTTGATTATTCTCTCATTTAATCAGATTAGATAAGTTTATCAATTTTGTTAATACTTTAAATCATATTTTAGCTTTATTGCTTCTCCCTAATTAAGAGTCCAATTCTCCTCCCCCACCAATTCATCTATTTCCTCTCCAATTTTTGTTATCTTATCTTTTGTGCTTATTTTAGGTTTACTTGTTTCGTTTTATTACTGTACATTTGTTGGACTGAGGACACTTTAGCAGCATCCCAGAAATTTTGGTATGTTGTTTCATCATTATAATTTTCTTTTAGTTAGTTTTTACAATTTGACCTCTGATCCATTCATTATTTGAGATTTAATTGTTGTCTCCATTTGAGTTTTTTTTTTGGTGGACTCAGAATCAGTTACCGTTTTTGTTGCATTGTGGTTTGTAAAGGATGTATTATATCTTTTTGCCTTTTTACATATTGTATGTGTTCTAACAGTTAATTGTTGTCAGTTCCATATGGTGCTGATATATATGTATGTATGTATTCTTTTGCCATTTCATTTAGAGGATGCTGTCTCTACACTTGAGTCTTGTTTCTTTTTTTTGGTGGACTCAGAATCAGTTACTGTCTTGTTGCATTATGGCTTGTAAAGGATGTATTACATCTTTTCACCTTTTTACATTACTACATGCATTCTAATAGTTAATTTTTGTCAAACTTCCATATGGTGTTGATATATATGTAGATATTCTTTTGCCATTCCACTTAGAGAATGCTGTCTCTACACTTGTTTCCAGCAATTTGTTCAGTTCATTTCCCTTTTATCTTCCTATTGGACTAATCTAATACTGAATGAAGAATATTGAAGTTTCCTGTCACTATTGTTACTGTCTATGTCTTCATGAAGCTTAGTTATTTCCTGTATTAATTTGAATACTAGGCCATTTGAAACATATACACTTCTTACTGGTATCGATTTATTATCTATGGTTCCTTCCATAATATACTTCCCTAGTTTAAGCCAGTTTATTTTTTGAATGCTTGTTTTTACTTTATTATATAGAATGATTTTTTTATTTACTTGATTCATAGTAAAATTTTTCATCTCTAGTTTTTATTGTTGTGGTTTTTGGTGTCTTTGTTATGTTTCTTGAAAGCATTGTAGAATTTTGTTACCTTTTCTAATCTATCACTTTTTCATTTTGTTGGATAATTTAATCCATTCACTTTAAAATTGTAAATTAGATTTATATTTTCCTTCACTTATCTCTAATAAGTTTTTAAATGATTTTCTGCTGCTGTAAATTCAATATTGTTTCTTCCTTTACCTTTTTTTTCTGATGGTTTTTATTAAAATTGGCTCTCTTCCTTTGAATTCCTGCTCCCTTCATTTTATGTTACCCCTTTCCTTTGGGGTTTTATCAGTTCCTTTTTCTTTCTGGCATTCATCTGATTATAGAATTCTTCCCCACCTTGTTCTTCCCTTAGCCAATTCGATTCTTCCTTCCCCTCTTCCCATAAAACTAATCCTACTTATTAGTTTTTAAAGAAAAAAAAATTTTTTGGACACCTTTTTCCAGAAAGGATTCTTTTCAATTCTCTATCTTTTCTATCTACTCTAGATCCTTATTCTACATATCTATGGTCTCTATAATTATCTGGTCTTTCCTTTGTATTTTTTATGCAATCACAACTTTTGAAGTGTTAATTCTAGGTTCTCCATTCTAGGCAGTTTCTGCCTACCTCTTGCCCCACTTTTCCCTCATTCCTCACTCCCAAAACAATACCAATTATTACAGGTGTCAGAGAGAAATAATTCATGATAACTCCCCACTTCCTCACATCACTGAATATGTAATCCACCACTAATAATAATTTCTCCTGGTTGCTTTTCCCCTCTTTACTGACTTCAAAATCTTCTCTGTGGGTCCAGGCCCTTTCACTCTAGGTGGTAGTTTCTCTCAGAAGTTCTAATCTTCCTTGTCTCAAGGGAAGAAAAGTGGACTTTTCAAGCACACCAGAGCTCACCCTGTGCAAGTTCTTATCTCCCTTTATAGAATACATCTTCATCTGTAGGACCTTTTATTAGTGGAATGAATGCCTTTCTACCACAAAGCAAGGCCTCCTTCCTTTCTCATTCTTTCAAGCTTTCCCCACCTTTATCACTCATTCCCCTGAAAGCTCTACTCTTGCTGAGATCACAGTGGGTTTTCTTATTGCTATCCTTTGTTTTTAGCTGGACACAACATATGCTCTTTTCTATGCCTCTGCTCCCTTTCTTCCTTTCCATGTACCCTCCTATTTTGTATTGTTAATTCCACAAAAATCCTTGATTTACCTGCAAGCAGGATGTCTCCACATTTTTCCTAATGCCCCAGGTCCATCTCTTCACTGATCTCGACTATTTTTCTACCTTCACTCTTGTCTCCTTGTATACATGAACACCAAAGTCTTTTATTAGTCTTTCTGCCGTCCCTGTTGCTGTCTTGATTGTTGCATTTATTCACTTATCTTGCACTTCTGTTGCCTGAAGTGTTCAGAAAATATTCTCTTCAATTCTGACTTTTTTTTTTACTTTTTATTGACAGAACCCATGCCAGGGTAATTTTTTACAGCATTATCCCTTGCATTCATTTCTGTTCTGATTTTTCCCCTCTCTCCCTCCATCCCTTCCCCCAGATGGCAAGCAGTCCTTTACATGTTAAGTAGGTTACAGTATATCCTAGATACAATATATGTGTGCAGAACCAAACAATTCTCTTGTTGCACAGGGAGAATTGGATTCAGAAGGTATAAATAACCTGGGAAGAAAAACAAAAATGCAAGCAGTTTATATTCATTTCCCTGTGTTCTTTCTTTAGGTGTAGCTGCTTCTGTCCATCTTTGATCAATTGAAACTGCAATTCTGACTTTCTAACAATGTTTCAAAAGTCTTTATTGAATTTCCTTTTTTTTTTTTCCCCATTCATGGATAAAAATCAGATTTACAAGGGTAGGTCACCCTGGGCCATATCTTGAGCCCAATGCTTTTTAGAACACACTATTCCATTCCCTTCAGCATTTTCTGGTGGGTGAAGAACAATCATACTATCTCAATTTCCTTTTTTCTTGAAAAAGAACTTGTTTTCTGAAATGAATTATTAAATTTAATCACTGTATGTCCTGGAATTTACAGCACTTATGAATTCTATTAATACTGAATTTTCTGCTTTTAGAATTTCTGGGTAGTTCTCATATTCTTTCTTGCACTGTGACATCTAATCTCTTGGACTATGGTTTTTCATTTTGTCATGTTTTTTGGGAGACCTATGATTTTTAGGTTATATCAATCATCCTGTCTTCAAGATCAGTATCTTTTGCATGTGCAGTGAGTGTATTTTGTTTTGGTTCGCTTTTTACTTTTCTTCTAGGTTGTTCTTTATTTCCATTGTTTTTTAGTTTCTTTGATAAGATTTGCCATTGCAGATTCTTTTTTTTTTTTCTATTTTGTTATGCAGGCCATAAATTCTGCTCTTATAATTTCTTCTGAACCGAGGTTCCATATTCTCCTCAAATTCCATGGGGTACTTTATTTGCAGTATTTATTTAGAGAGCCTTAGTTTGAGCAAGAGACTTCATTGTTCTTCTGTTGTCTTTTTCCTGTTGATTTATCTGCTTATGTTCAAGAAATTTTGGGATTTTTTTCTTCCTGAAATCTTAAGTTAATTGGTCTCTTTAGCCTCTTACTTTTTTATTCCAATTTCCTTTTCCTCCTTTGACAGGAAATTCTTTGGACATTAAATCTCAAGATGTCTCTTTTCACATTGGGCAATTTATAGTTCAGTGGCCTGTTTCTGTCCCAAGTGACACTGGTGGACCAAAATGGCCTCAGCACATTCTGTCAGGGTCAGTGGATCAATGCACAGAATGATCCCCGCTCCTCTGTCCCCGATCCTCAGTATCCTAGCAAGCTGGCACCAGCAGTTCAGAGCAGCCACTGGTACTCCCAGGAGGTTGGCTGACACACTGGCTGTTGTGGCCCTTACAGGCTCAGGCTTTTGTTGTTGTCACTATTGAACATTGATTGTCTCAAAGCAAACTTCTGTAGAAGGAAGTGCCCGGCTTGGAGTGGAGGGCTGGTTTTGATAAAAGCCTGTGTCAGATCTTTGGTTCTACTAGTACAGCCTTGTTGCTAGCAGCATGGGAGTTAGGAAAAGGACGTTGAGTTCAGGATACGTGAGTATCAATTTGTGGTTTGTTTGCTTTAAAAACCAAACCAAACCAAATCTTTTATATTCTGAGCATCCTAGGACAACTTTAGGTGCTTTATCTTTGGTGCATAATTTGTTTTGGAGCGTTTTGAGAGGTCATGAGAATCAAAGAAAACATCTAGTCCTCCATAATTACTTCAATGAGTACAAAGTTTCTTGACAAATGCTTATTTGCCTCGGTAAAAGCCCATATTCTAGTTTTTTCCTGTTGCTTTAGTCCTTCTCCTCTAGCCCTAAGAATTTTTATGCCTACAGCAAATAACAAAAACCATGCCCAAGACAGACAAGAATGTTAAGGCATCCAAAGCTTTGGGGGATAAAGCAGACACAATCAAATGATGAAGGGGAAACAAAAACTCCAAGCTACTGATTGAAAATTTTCCCTCTTCCTCTAATTTGCGTAATTTGGTAGTTTCCTAATTAATCTTATGGTTGCTCAGTCTGATTCCTTGTGAACTCATTTGGAGTGTCTGCCATTTCTTTCTCCTGCTCATTTTAGATAGGAAACTGAGGCAAACAGAATTAAGTGACTTGCCCAGGGTCACCATTAGTCCTTGAGGTCAGATAGGAATTCAGAGAAGAACCTTTCTGACTTCAGGCTTAGCACTCTCTTCCCTGCAATACCTCGCTACCCAAGTATTTTAGTTAAGTGGAGGTTGGCTTTCTTTACAATTGCCATTTAAGAAGTCTAATTACTAAAGGCTAGGGTGAAGTGACATTCTTAAAGAAAATAAATTACTTTGAGAACACTAGAATGAAAAGTGAGGCCTTACAAGAGGCCTATCTCACTTATCCAAGGTCATAAAGAATGGATCACTGAAAGTAGTTAAATGGAAACTAGATCTCAGGTCCAAAGACAATTAGACCTGGAAAGGACCTTGGGAAACCTTTTTATTCACTCCCTCCATTTTACAGAGGTGGAAAAAGACTGAAATTGTATTAGAGCAGAAATTATAAACCAAGTCCATCTGACTCCTGGGCCAGTATAGCCTATTACTGAAATATGGCCTTTCCCCATGTTTTGTTTCAACAGCAACTTGGGCTAAATTCCAATCTGCAAAGTATTCATTCAGGTTGTCCATGAAGTCACATTCCCATTTAAAATTTTGTCATGGAAATGTGATTATGGAGGTTTGGTCTATCATATTTGCTGGTCTATTTTTCCAAAATAGTTACACTATCCTAAATTGTTAGAATCATAAATCTTTATAATGAAGCAGATGCAGGCTTGGAAGTAAGGCCCTTAGAAGTACAATAGTAAGTCCAACACTTATTTTTGTCAGTATACTTATATAGTATCAATTTGGGGCACTGCTATTTACTCATGTCCAAAGCAAATTATCACAAATTCTAATTACAGTAAAAATTTTCTGTTAACTATGTAATTGTAGTAATATGCCATAATTTGAGACTGTGAGCTTCAAAAGTATGTATCTTATGCACAATTACCCCCTCTCCCCCCATCCCAGTTTTAGTCTATTTGCTAAGATAACTCCCAATCACAGTACAAAAGAAACGATTAAAAAAAATTTTTTTTAAATTGTTTATATGTACATCACTTTAATGAATAATTTTTATAGAATTCCTTATTGTAAAGGAATTGGGTTCATTTTCTTGGAAGCTCCAAAATAGATTAAGAATACAGCTGATAATGTATCATATGACTTCATGTAAGAACAGCATTTCATCAAATCTAGGATTTCTAAAAAGCACACAAAAATCTGTACATAAAAGAAAAACCCAAAAGACAACCATAATGCATATTTGAAATGTGCAAATATTTTTAAATTGTTCTAAAGCATTTCTAAGGTAGAATTTCTAGATAATTCAATCTTTTAAAAAAATCACAGCCAAAGAAACTTAGAAGGCACACTCAATGCTGATGCTAGTGTTTTATCTTATGGTCTTTAAAATCCATACTTCAATGGTTATTAGAAATAACCAAATGTTACTTTTGTATTTAATAATCTGATAACATCAGCCCACTTCCAAAACTTTGATAAAATATCACACTGATATGTATAAAATGGGGAGTATGGCTAGGGCAAATTACTCACAAACCTAAGTGACCAGAATTCTACCACTCTAATCACTGGAAAGAAAATTATACACATATGTATATATAATTTTTATATGTGCATATACAAATACAACACACACATATGGAGGCAGTGTGTATGTGTATTTATGGATGTCATCACTCACAAATGAAAGCCTGATCATTCCATTACTTTAAAACTTTCCATAACAGTATTTCATGACATGGCATTCCAAAATTACAAATATATTGAAAATCTGTTTTGGTCAATTCTTGCTATAAAAAAAGGACACTGAGATAGAGAAGTTTCTTCTCCAGGTAAGACGATGTCAAGTCTCTAAGTTTTCCAAGATTGCACAGTGAAAGGTTCCCATCAACTAGTAAAGTTAAAAACAAAAGCTTACTGCTTTTTTTAAGGCAATATTTAAATAAACATGGAGGAAAAAACCAGTACAAAACCCGTCAGTGTTCAATATGAGTACTGGTCATCACATAATTTAAAATCTTCTAAACCTGATTACAGTGTTCCTTGCTTTTTACAATGACCTCTTTCCACAAAATTTTAATTTTTTAAAGTAATTTTTGTAGGAAAATCAATTGACTTAGATAACAAAAATGATGTTTAAGAAGATCTCTTCTCCAAAACACGTCACAATTCATTTAACTTCAAGTCTATGTGACAGTATTTTATGGCAGGTATAGAAAAAAATGTAATATTCACCATTGTTTTTTCATGTAAGAGCTACTTACCACTCAGTACGCCACTAATTTCCCCATGTACCATATCTTACTTTTTTGTTGTTGTTGTTAAACAGGAGATAATACAAATTGGAAGAAAAAGAACATAAAGCTAAAGGAACTTTCAAAAGAGATCTTCATTCTCTTGTGGAGAAGGGATTAAAAAAACAAAACATTTTTGAAAGTCCACAGATATTTAAATGCCATCCCCAAAGAGGCAAGAATGCCTATAAAAGAAAAAAAGTATGGTCAATTTTTCCCTGTTTGTCTTTGGATTAGCCTTCTTGACCAAAATCTTCCGTAAACTTCTTTAATTTCAGCAAGTCATGCTCATTAACAGTTGGCTTTGTACTAGCTAATGACCGTAACATATCAGGCTGTTGAGAGAAAAAAAAAAGGGGGAAAAAAACATCACTGAGCTATATAGGATGAACCACAGGCATTTTTATGAACCAAGTAATTTACTAAAAATTTAGGAGTCAAAATTTTAATTTACTCAATAAACTTATTTTTTTTAATATACTTGAATGAAAAAACCAATATACTCAAAGGATCACTTTTTTTGATGAACTTCTCTTTGAGAAGAAAATACCAAAAAAGAAAACATTACATTAAAAAAAAATCTCCTAGGATATTATCTGAAGTCATTATAACTTTATATTCTAGACAAATCTCCTGCATATCTTAAGTCTATAAAACTAAGAACTCAAGTTCAAAATGGATGTAATAGAATATTGTTTTATAAGAAATGATTAGTAGGCTGACTTCAGAAAAGCCTAGAAAGACTTAACATGAACTCATATTGAGTTAAGGGAACGAAAGTAGGAGAACACTGCATATGTAATAACAAGACTATGGACTGATCAACTATGATAGACTTAGCTCTTTTCAGCGATACAGTGATCTAAGACAATTATAATACACATAGGATAGAAAATGCCATTCTCATCCAGAGAGAGAATTAGAGAGATTTAATGTAGTTTGAAGCATACTATTTTCACATTTTATTTGGGCTTATTTTTTTCTCTTGTGGTTTTCCCCCTTTGTTCTGATTTTTCTTTCCCAACATAATTAATATGGGGATATGTTTAAGGTGATTGTACATGTATAAACACTATCAGATTGTTTGCTATCTGGGGGGAGAGGCAAGTAAAAGAGGGAGAAAAAAAATTTGAACTCAAAATCTTATAAAATTAATGCTGAAACTATCTTCACATGTAATTGAAAAAATAAAATGTGGCTGAAATTTAAAAAAAAACCTCTTATCTTAAAAAAAAATCTTATTCAGATTTCTTCTAATGCTTTATCCAAACATATACAGATGGAACTAAGTGTATATCTCCATTAACATATGAATGAACTATCATGTGTAGATTATATTCAGACTATTAATTCTTAATAAATATTAGAGTTGTACTTAAATTAAGAAATACAATTTAAAACAATGATATATACGACTTTTGTTCATTTAATAATTATTTCTTGTTTTATCAATCATAGGATCAAAGATTTAGAGTTGGAAGACACTTTAGATGTCATCTATCTAAATTCGAATCCTCCTTTATTTAATAGATGAGCAAACAGAAGCTCAGTAACATTAAGTGCCTTGGTTAATATAGGTATCCTTAATCAGTATTAACTAGTAGTTATAGCAGGATGTAAAAGAAGCTGTCCTTCTGACTCCCAGTCCCGTACTCTGTTGCACTGTGTAAATCTGAAGTATTACTTGCAAAATATTTAAAACAGTTCCCAATTTTATGAATATAAATGACCAAACTTAAAAAAAAAAAAAAAAAAGACAAAATAAAAATTCAAACCATGGAAACAGCTGGCTCCAAAAGTTTATCTCCAGAGACATCCATCCATGTCATTTCAATGGCACCAGGATCACCCGGAGAGCATGGAGTAAGTAAATCTTCTACTATGACATTAGGATTAGTGGGTGAAGGACCTCTAACCTTAAAAAAGATAATTAAGTTTAGTGAAATGAGAAATAAATGACATTTCAGATTATCACTACAAATATGTTAAGAAAATGAAGAAAATCTTTTGTCTGTGAAAAATAAGTAAAATTCATCCTTATGAACTATTTGCCTTCTATGATTTTTTTTTTTTTTTGCATCAATAGATCCTGGCTTCATTGATGCAACTCTCCTTCAACAGTACAGATGATAACACACCTACCCTTCTCATCCTCGGTGATTCTTGTAGAAGTTACCTGGTATATCCTTCATAGCAGTCCTATTCAATTGTAATTCTTCCCCTAGTCCCTTTAGCATTGAGAGAATCAGGTTAACACTCAGAATGTTCATTTGTTACTTTCTCATGACTAGTTGATTTCCTTTTCTGATCACACATTTCCTGAATAGGACTTTTTTCACACCACTTTTTGCAAACAAGTCATCAATGGTAATTTGCCACAATTTATTCACATCCACCACAAGTTTCTTAAGTGTTATTTAGACTGTCCACTACTATAAAAAATGGTATTACTCTGGTACATAAACTGTCTCACACTCTAGAGCCTGGTTCTTAAACTCTGGGTCATGACTCCATATGGGATGGACAGGGAAGCTTTTTTTCTGCCAAATGCCATTTAGATATTTATAATATCATTCACAGGACAACTTTTTAGAACTCAAACAGTGAGAGGTTGCTATACTTCGCTTTCAGCTCATCAATGCCTGCAGTTGCCTTAGTAAGTTATTATGATATTATGATTTATTGTCAGTAAATGTTTGATTTGTATACCTAATTTTGTATATGTAGAGTATATCCATGATCATGTAAAAAATTCTCAGATAAAAAGGGGCCCAAAGTGGAAAAAAGTTAAAGAAGCCCTGCTCACATAAAAAGAGTATAAATTCTCTTCTAGATTTGCTCCATTACAAATTCTGACCATGATCAAGTTGGTATTACATCCTACTAGTTCCAACACTAATGTGAGGTCAGGTTCAAGGGAAGAGTAGCATTGAACTTGAAATTACATTGACTCATAAGACTTAGGGCAAAAAGAGGGCTACAAAAGATCATCTTATTCACCACTTTTCCTTTTATAGGTGAGAAAAGTGAGAACCAGCATGGGCAAATGGCTTTCCCAAAGTCAGGCATTTTAAGGGAATAGTCAGCATCAAATATAAAGTGCCAGCACAGAGGAAAACCTTGATAACCCATAAAGTCTAGCACAGGCAAGGTCCAATCCTACCAAGGCCCATGTGCCCAAGCAGTTCTTGAGTTTTGATCTTGTTTTAAATAAAAAGGCTAAGGGAAAAACTAGCAACAGTTTTAATCCTACACTATCAGTTTAAAAGAAATTATTAGGATTTTAAAAATAACTGATAATTCAAACTACAAACACTTTATACTTTTTGCACTTCATTTATAGAGATAAGATTTTACTAAGCTTTAACTTAGAAAAATCTATTAGTAGAAATTATAATTACAAATATTGCAATTATTTAAAAAGTAATTTCAGAGAATGAAGATAATTTTTAGAAATATGTAACATTTTTAAAAATTCCTAGTTAAAACTATCAAAAATTATCTTAAATAAAGTATAGATCTGACCATGCCACGTCCCTTACTCAATAAAGTCCAATGGCTCCCTTTCATCTCTAGGACCAAATATCCTGTATTTGGCTTTCAAAATCCTTCATAATTTAATTCCTCCATTCCCTACTTCTTTCCTGTCTTTCTTATACCTCACACATTTTTCCATATACTTTAACATCCAATGACATTGGCTTCACAGTTTGTTCCTTAAACAACACCCTCTATTATTAGCTATTCCTAAAGCTTGGAATACTCTTCTTCTTCATTTTCATTTCCTGACTTCCCTCTGCTCCCAGCTAAAAATCTCACTTTCTATAGGAAACTTTTCCCAGTTACTTCTCTACTTCTACTATGTGTTTTTTATCTTCTATACAATTTGTTTGTACATATATTTTGCATGTTGTTTCCCCATTAAACCATGAGCTTTTTGAGAACAGACTATCTTTAACTTTTCTTTCTGCAAGCATTTAGCATAGTGCCTGACACACGGTACATGGGCTAGCAACAAATGTTTACTGACCATTGGAAAACTGATTTTCTAAGAGTGTGAAAATTATTTGCATTAAGGAAATTGCAATTTAATCCAAAATGGGGAGAAAAAACCAGTTCAGGGAAAAGTTCACAATACTATCATATAAAAGTGACACAGAGAAACCAATCTATGAAATAAGTTGAAACCATGTCAGCATAAAATAAATAGGAATATACCTGCCAAGAGAAATCCAGAAACTATATGAAATACATAATTATAAAACACTTTTTATACAAATAAAACCAGATTTAAATAATTGGAGAAATATATTGTTCATGTGTGGGCCAAGACAATATAATAAAAATGACAATTCTGTCTAACTTTATTTATTCAATGCCATTCCAATTAAATTACCAAAAATTAATTTGAGGTTGGAAAAAATAATAGCAAAAAATGGGGCAAGAGTATTAAAGGAATTAATGGGAAAAAAATGTAAAGAAAGGAGGTTTAACAGTACCAAATGTGAAGTGTATTATAAGGCAATAATTACCAAAACTACCTGGTACTGGCTAACAAAAATAGTAATAGTAAAGCAGTGGAATAAGATAGATGTGCATAGTAAATGACTATAATAACTCTGTGTTCCAAAAATCTAAAAATTTATGCTTTGGGGATAATTTATTATCTAGTAAAAATTGTTGGAAAAACTGGAAAGCAGCCTGGCAGAAATGTTGCATAGATCAATAGTTTATACCATTTACCAAGATAAGGTAAAAATGGAAACATGATCTAGATACAAAGAAAGAGAAGTAAATTATAAGAACATGGAACTTGTTATTTATCACTTATGAACAGAAGAATTTATGAATAAACAAGAAACAGAGAACAGAGAGATATAAAATGGCTAATTTTGACTACATGAAACTAAAGTTTTTGTAAAATAAAACCCATGTAGCCAATATTAGAAGGAAAGCAGAAAAATGGGAAAAAATTTTCAACACATTTTTAGATAAAAGTCTCACATCAGAACCACATAGAGATCTTTGTCAAGTTTATGTAATAAATCATTCTCCAATTGATAAATGGTAAAAAGATATGAACAGGCAGTTTTTGGAAGAAGGAATCAAAGTTATATATATAGATATATGAAAAAAATCTCTTAATCTTACTGATTAAAGAAATGCAAAATAAAACATCTTTAAGATACAATCTCATATCTGTCAAATTGGCTAAAATGATAGAAAAGAAAAATGACCAATGTTGGGGGGGATGTGGAAAAATTGGACACCAATACATTGTTGGTAGAACTGCGAACAGCCCAATCATTCTGGAATGCAATCTGAAATTATGCCCAAGGAATTATAAAACTATTAATGCCTTTGACCCAGCAATACAACTATTAAGTCTATTAACTAAATATGATCAGAAGAAAAAGAAAAACAACCAATAGGTTCTAAAACATTTACAGTAGCTCTCTTTACGGTGGCAAAGTGAGGGGATGCCCATCAATTGGGAAATAGCTGAATAAACTTAGAAAAAAACTCTACTCATTTTAAAAAATGAGTAGAGAATATTGTATAAATAGTAATATTGCTTAAATAACTAGGAATAATTAAGCTACTGGGCATTATATATACATGCAAATCAACTAGAAAGGACCTATGAAGGAAGAGGCTATCCAGCTTCAGGAAAGAGCTGATGTAAATGTGTGTGTGTTGAGAGAGAGAGAGAGAGAGAAATGGTGGTCTTCTCTAGTGCAGGGTGGGGAGGGAAACAGTTTGGAACTAAAAAGGCAACATTAAGAAAAAAGAAAGAAAAATGAAAAAAACAACAATAACATCATATAATATTTAGAGTGCTCTTACTCTTTTGAAATGAGTAGCTGACTGAACTTTCCTCACAGGTTGCATCAGTGCATCTCGTACAATGATACTGATGTCAGCTCCTGAATAGCCATCTGTCTTTTTCCCCAGTTCTCGAAAGTCTGCTTCTGATAGGCTGTTGTGTGTAGTCCCCAAATGTAATTTAAACATTGCTGTTCTGGCATGATCTTCAGGTAAAGGAATATAAATACGTTTCTCAAATCTGGAAAATATTAGAAGGAACATAAAATATACTTATTTACTAAGCAGGAATAAAAAGCTAGGCAAGTGATAATCTTAATTATATAAACAAGGTTTGCCTAAATAAACTTTTAAATATGCTGAATCTGGTAGTTAGGTCTTTTATTGGAATCTTTCATTTTTCTTTGCAGAATATGTCAATGAAACAACATTTAAAAAGGATAATTAATCATCTGATGACTAAAAAGTCCTCTGTTTTCACCATGATGTGTCATAAAATAGTTTATCTTCTCTCCTTTGAATTATGATTACATACATATAATTATATGAATTATAAATATATGTAACATATATTATAATTATATATAATTTCCTCCTTGGCCACCTACATATCAACAAAGAAGTCATACTATGTGTCAAAAGAGCAAATTCAAACTACCATTCAAAATAATAAAAACAAATTCCAAATCTGAACAGATAGATATGAACTAATATTAAGTGAAGTGAGCACAACCAAGAGAACATTGTACACAGTAACACAAGATTGTGTGATGATCAATTGTGATGGACTTGGTTCTTTTCAATGTGGAGCAAGCATAGTATTTTTCACCAGTTTTTCATTGTGGTTTGTTTGATTTTTTTTCCTTTCTCATTTCCTATTCGTGCCACTCCCCCTCTCCCCCCAATCTGATTTTTCTTGTGCAGCATAAAGAATATAGAAATGTTTATTTTTTTGACTGAGCACTAAACTTTATTTTTTAAAAAAATTTTCTAATAAATTTATTTTTTATACGTATTAATTTATAAATCATGTTGGGAGAGAAAAATCAGAGTAAAAGAGAAAAATCATGGGAGAGATTAAAAAAAAAAAAAGAATGAACATAGTATGTGTTGATTTATATTCAATCTCCTAAGTTCTTTTTCTGATTGCAGAAGGTATTTTCTGTCCAAAGTCTACAGGGATTGCTTTGGATCACTGAATCACTAAGAACTGAGTCTTTCACAGTTGATCATCGCATAAGCAGTTGTTATTGTATACAATGAATTCCTGGTTCTGTTTGTTTCGTTCAACATAAGTTCATGTAAGTCTTTCCTGGCCTTTCTAAAATCGGCTTTTTCATCATTTTTTATAGAATAATAATATTCCATTATTTTCATATACCACAACTTGTTCAGCCACTCTCTAATGGATGGGCATCTACTCAATTTCCAATTCTTTGTTACCACAAAAAGAGCTCTACAAACATTTTTGCACATGTGGTTCCTTTTCTGTCCTTTATAATTTCCTTGGGATACAGAGCCAATAATGGTACTACTGGATCGAAGAGTATATGCATCTTTATAACCTTTTGGGCATAGTTCCAGATTGCTATCCAGAATGGTTAGATCATTTCAAAACTCCATCAACAATGTATTAGTGCTTCAGTTTTCCCACATTCCCTCCAACATTTATCATTATCTTTTCCTGCCATCTTAGCCAATCTTAGAGATGTGAGGTGATACCTCAGCATTATTTTAATTTGCACTTCTTTGACCAATAGTGATTAAGAGCATTTTTCATATGACAATATATAACTTTAATTTCATCATCTGAAAATTGTCTGTGGAAATATGTTTAGAAGAATTTAACATGTTTAATCTATACTGGATTGTTTATTGTCTTGGAGAAGGGAAGAGGAGGGAGAAAAATCTGGAACACAAGATTTTGCAAAGGTGAATGTTGAAAACTATCTTTGCACATATTTGGAAAAATAAAATCCTATTAAAAAAAAGTTGTGAAGTTCAAAATCATTCCACTGATCTTAAATGAACATTGAGACTTAAATTGTGCTTTTCAAATATATCTTACATTTATCTACTTTTGCCGGGTTTCCTGCTTAATGAATGAGATGAATGCAAACAAAATGTAGAACTACACTGGGCAATGGAATAAAAAGGCAGAAATATTATCAAGTGAAAGAGAAAGTGACATTATGTAGTTTCCTATCAAACCTTTAGACTCATGGTCCAATTTAAAAGATAAAGAAATAACTTTTTTTTTTTCAATTTGGAAATTAACAAGGTTGCTTCCTGCTTTTGTAAAAAACATAAGAAAAGACAATTTTAGAAAAGCACATAACAAAAACCAAAATGCCAATTTAGGTGAATTTGTAAAACTATTATGATATGTGTGACTGGTCAATCAGTTAACAAGCATGTACTACATGTCAGATACTAGAGATTCAAAGTGAGGCAAAAACACTTTTAACAAACAATTAATAATTAATTTTAATACTAGTAATACATCAAGCAATGAAAATTTCCAATAAATGAAAACTCAAGTGAGCATGCAAGAACTATAGCCCTTCAATACATATTAATTTAATATTCAGTTTCTCATTACAAAGAAAGGGATATTATTATATAGTAGCTGCATCTTCAGTGAAAAAGTAAGATGATTACAGTACCTTCGCCTGATAGCAGAATCCAGAACCCAGGGTATATTTGTAGCTCCCAGTACCAATATTCCATCATTATCCACACCAACCCCTGCATCAAAATAAAGACTACATTCAGTAATTTCTTGTCTTGCTGTTCCCCTAAATCATACCTCTATGTAAGCAAATGTTATGCCAAGAAAACAGTACTGTGTAAATGATTTATATGGCTCTTAGGCCAACTTTCTTTTCCATACAACTATTCCCTGATTAGTTTAATTGCTGAAATGAAATTATTTTTCTTCTAGTAAATTTATTTATTTTTAATACACATTACTTTATGAATCAAATTGGGGAGAAAAATCAGAACAAAAGGGAAAAACCATGGAAGAGATTTAAAAAAAAAAAAAAAACAGAAGAAAGAAGTGAACATAGAATGTGTTGATTTACATTCAGTCTCCTAAGTTCTTCTTCTGATTGTAGAAGGTATTTTCTGTCCAAAGTCTATTGGGATTGCTTTGGATCACTGAATCACTAAGAACTGAATATTTCACAGTTGATCATCACATAAGCAGCTGTTATTGTGTACAATGAATTCTTGATTCTGCTGGCTTCATTCAGCATTAGTTCATATAAATCTTTCTAGGCTTTTCTAAAATCAGCCTATTCATCAATTTTTTATAGAACAAAAAATATTCCATTATCTTCATATACCACAACCTGTTCAGCCATTCCCCAATGGATGGGCATCTACCTCATTTTCCAACTCTTTGCTACCATAAAAAGAGCCACTACAAACATTATTGTACATGTGGGTCCTTTTCTGTCCTTTATAATTTCCTTGGGATACAGAGCCAATAATGGTACTACTGGATCGAAGAGTATATGCATCTTTATAACCTTTTGGGCATAGTTCCAGGTTGCTTTCCAGAATGGCTGGATCATTAATGAAATTATTTTTACTAGAACATGCCATTACTAAAATGGTAGTGCAAACAGTCCTTAACTTGAATCTTTCAGTAAGCTGTGGGCAATTTAACATTTATAACATATATTTATAATAAAATACATATTTTGAAAGATCTCATTTTTTACTATGTTCACAATATATCACAAATCAATTAATAATCTTACTACTGCGTTATTTAGATGAGTAATCCTACCTTGCATTTGAACTAGGAATTCTGTTTTAATTCGCCGGGCAGCTTCACTTTCATTTTCACTTCTAGAGCCACACAAAGAATCAACTTCATCAATGAAGATGATAGAAGGCTTGTTTTCTCTGGCAAGCTGAAATAAATTCTTAACTAGCCTAAAAATAAACAAATATTTTCAATTCAATTTTATGTTAATGGGAATAATATTAAAAAACATATAGTAATGGGAAATGGAACTCTTTATTTTAAAGAGAAATTATTTTTAATTTACAATCCTTTTTCAAGAAAAGAAACAATATCCCCATTACTTCACTGCTTTGAATCTCTATTGCTAATCAAAAATGAAGTACTTATCCCCTCATATCTGACTTTGTTTTTTGAGGTGAAAGTGGATGAGTCTTGAAATGCAAGTTCACTGGCCATAAGGAATTTGAGGGGGGTAAACTTCCTCCCAACAATGTAGACTAGCAATTCATATCTAATTCATAGTCTTAGAAAGTGTTGCCTAGGGCACTAAGATGTTAAGTGACATATTCCAAATCAGCTAAGATGTGCCAGAAACAAGACTTGGATCCATGGCAAGTCCACTGTACCATATTGTCTCACTAACTTTCATTCATTCAACATGAATTTATAAATGCCTCTGTGCCAGGCACTATGGATACAAAAGACAAAAATGAAACAGTGCCTGACCTCAAAATAATTATAGGCCTTATATAAATACTAATCACAAAACTTTCATGTTTTTCTCTTTTTTTTCTCTACAGATTATGGTATAAAGAATAAAATTAAATTTTTACAAAATGGTTAATGTGGACAATAATAGCTATTCAGCCTATGTGGGCAATGGATGAGTAGGCTAGGATTTTTCGTTAAGTGGTTTGGTTAAGTCCTCCTTATCCACGTAGAATAGTAGATAGAATTGCAAGATTAGAGAGTAATATTTTGAATAAATAAGATCTGCTAGTTAATTTGAATCAATGCTATAGTAAGTATATGGTAGCATAGTAGGTATTATGCAAACAAAGTTGATATATTAGAAAAACACTGTATTTTTTGTTTATTTTATACAAAGTTAAGTAAGTTTGCCTTTTAAAAGAAAAAAAAAGATTATCTCAATTCTCACAATGATCATAGCATCTTCACACATAAAGAAAGTGAAATATGTGAAACCCAAAGAAATTAAATGATGCATCCCAAGAACCAGACATCTCAGAGCTGATATTTGAAACCAAGCCTTCTGATTCCAAGTTAAGTATTCTATTTGAGAGATGTATCACATAATAAAATAAGGAGACTAAAACAATCTTTGGCGGTGCTACACTATTTAGAAAAATCCTAATCTCTACAATTCTCCATATCCCCTGCCAAGAACTTTGAAATACATGTTAAAGATCTTCATGGTTTTTAAGATTTTTTCCCCCCTGAGGCAATTGGGGTTAAGTGACTTGCCCAGGGTCATACAGCTAGGAAGTGTTAGAAGTGTTAAGTGTCTGAGGCCAGATTTAAACTCAGATCTTCCTGACTTTAGGCTGGTGTTCTATCCACTGCACTAACCACCTGCCCCCAAAAATATTTCTCTTTATGAAATCTGTGGACCCTTAGAAAACTTGGCTGCACAATTCCACTAAA